>NC_134409.1:41631309-41793809 GCF_038048845.1 Mixophyes fleayi
CAACTCCCACAGTGATTAGGAGGCAGAACACCTAAAGCACCACGGGAGGCAGATCAACAGCTGTAGTGCTAAAGATTACCTAGACCTGCATTAGTACAATGGCTGGCCGAGGATGGCAGGGGGTGACGTTTAGCAGAAGCTGAAATGCTGAAGGCTGATGCAAGGAAGGACTGTAAAAACGCCTACTTTTTGTAAGAAAATAAATGCAGGGTTTAATCTGTACATTCACCTGCTGACTCTAATGTGTGGGGAAATGGAGAGAACCGCCCAAAATAATATAGCTTCAAACCTCTGGTGTCTTGTAGTTTGTCTGACACTAGACAAAGGTGGCTGTAAAAATCAGTAATCACAAGGGGCGAGATTAATAATTTCTGTGACTTTCACAACATCAACTATAATAAAATTAAAAATGAAATATAAGAGCAGTAAAGTCGTTAAGAACTTGATCTAAAAATTATATATTGCAGTTTTTGTACAGCTTAACTTACACATGACTCTCAAACTACACCCACTGCCCTGTCCCACCGAGTCTAGCCAAAGACAGCCAGATCAGTAAATCAGGGCACTTTAATAGAACGATTTTTTTTAGAAATTTCCTGCGGAAGATATTCAGAATTATGATAACAAAAGCTACTGCATGCAAGATATTAAATAGCAAAATGACCTGATGTTATTAAATGTATCTCTCTCAACCTGGGTGCACACTAGAGGGCATTTTTTTTTTTTATGTGAAGTGTTTCTGCTTAGGCTCTAAAGTAAAAAATTATAAATAAATGACAGATAAATAAAAATCTTACTTTGCAAAGTCCAAATAGGAAATATGTCCATGGTAGAAGCCTGGTTTCATTTCCCTCCACGAACTTACATTCTTGACAAATCGCATCTAGAAAATAACAGGATCATAAGAAAATAGTAGTCAGACTGGATGCAAACTGTTTATATTCCAGAAACTGGTTTCAACTCCATCACATAAGATTTGAATACCAAATGTGTAGGAGAACATTGAAAAATAGTCATAGTCAACTAATTATTTCAGCAAAGGACATTTTACACGCTATATGTGAATCATTATTGCACCTAAGAACACCAGCAGGGCTCTGACACATGGATCTAAAAAAAGCTTTCAGAAATCTTCTAAAAAAGGTGGGAGATCTATTTTCGTTAAATAAACAGAATATCCCACAGTATCAATTGTAACTGAAATTAAAAATGACGCACGAGCAGTAAGCCTGTTCAAAAGCCTTTTAAATTTGATATAAACATTATATATTACAGTCTGTGTACAGGTTAGCTTATTCACAGCTCTCAAACTACTCCCACTGCCCTGTCCTGTCTCCCCGAGTGTAGTCAAAAACAGTCAGCGTAGTAAGACAAATAAATGATAATAATAATAATAATAATAATAATAATAATAATAATAATAATAATAAGACAGGACCACACACTGGCTGGGAACTTGTTGTAAACTGGGCAGTATTTCTTTTTAATTTTTAAATTTGATGGTTTCCCTTTAAATTGGAGCTAGTGATGTTTTCTTATTAGGTGACAAAATACATACATGCGCGCGTTGTTGCTATGAGCAATGCCTAGTACTTATGCCAAATAATGTATTCAATTAATCAGACTAAATTTTTTTTGTGCAATCAAGGTGATAGAAGTTGGACTGTACCACACAAAAATTGCTTTTATTGTGGCTACTATATCACGAGTGCAATTTTGTCGAGTCTGTAGATGGTGCCCACACATTATCCTCTGAATTCACGTACATGAATACTTTCTAATTAAAATTATGTATAACAGTATTGTATTTTACAACCAAACATAATGGCTTTTTGTTTCCTACTGCAGCTTTAATGCAGAGGTGTCCAAGCTCAGTCCTCAAGGGCTACCAACAGTTCATGTTTTCTTTAATCATGCACAGGTGAGTTATTCTATTTGGCTGGGTCAGCAATTATCCCAGCTGTTTCTACAGAAATCCTGAAAACATGACCTGTTGGTAGTCCTCTAGGACTGAGTTTGGACACCTCTGCTTTAACGCATGCCCCTTTTTTTTTTTTTTTTTTTTTTACAGAAGTGTCTGTTTGGGTGGTTTCCTGAAATTGGTAACACGTCCAACTAAAGCCATATTCATCATAGGTAATGCCAGCAACGCTGAGTAAGTGGAACCAACATCAGAAAGGTATATTTTCCATTGTGTTTCTGAGCGATAACTAAAGATTACTAGAATGAAGATTAGTAGAATAGTTTTTACAGCTCGGGATACAACACTTCCTTCAGATGAAAATCTGATGATTTCGGTTTGATAAATGCTTAAACTCAAGAATGGTTCCTCACACGCTTTCTTTGGTGGAAGATAAAGCAATTATTTTGATATAATTTTTGTAGTAGGCTGTCAGCAAAACTTTAGACTATAGTTTTCACTTTTTGTTTTAACCATAGTTTGTAACATTTGGAAACTATTTTCAAGGACAATTTGCTGCCTGAGAAATTTATGCTGGGTATGGGAACCTTGCACATAGACATCAGTCACTTACTAAACATGAAAATGGCTACTTTACCTCATACTCAAAATCACATTGCACTTTTATTTCGCAAATTTTCTAAAAATGTAGACAGTTTGAGGAACTTTTCAGAGTTCAAATGATTTCAGTTAGACGGGTTACCCATTGCTCTTAATCATACACTAGTATGTTTTTATATGCTAGAAAACAGATATCTTGACCCAAAATCTGTAATTGGGACATGTTGTGCTAATCTATGTCAGAATGGGTGTAACCACCTCCCCGGGGATATGCCTGGCATTTCTGAAATGCCAGGGCTCCTTTTAACCCAATCTCCTAAAAACCGCTATACACTGTCACAGAGCAGCAGTGATCAGTACAGACACCAACATTCCGACCATCAGAGGTCAGGATGTCAGGAACCTCCGCCCACATGAGGACTATCCTGTCTAAATTGGGATAGTTGTGAGGCATGCAAACAGGTATGGAGATTGGACCTATTGGTTCCAAGGACCAGGCCTGTGGACAGGGGCAGCAGTGGTACAACTATCTTTTGGATGCTGTATTCTGCGTTCACTCTTGTTCACTGAGTAGGGCGCAAGGAGGTAGGTGTATCAATGAAGTGTCCTCCATTGAACCGAACCTCCCCCCAACCACAGTTGTAAGTGATGGCTGCACACTGCCTTTCAAAAGCAAATCTTCTTTTACATAAGTGTCACTGGCGTTTTCTTAACACCAGTGGGTAACCGGACTTATGGGTTTGGTCGGAGGTAACGCATAGAGTTTGTAACTACATATATCAAAATTGCTGATGAGGACCTGAAGACTGTGTCCAAACTGCTATGCTGGCTAGAAAGTAGCAGAGTTACTAGGTTCAGTGACCCCAGGTAGCAGCGTCAGCTGGTACAATATCTATATATTTGTCCTTAAAATACTTAAAACTAATAAAACGAATTGAGAGCAGTTCAACATGGAAGGAAGGAATCCTGAAGGGGAAGGGACAGCTCTGTGCGCTCAGCCACGACTCTCACTGCTGCCACCTAGTGCACAGGTAACACTGCTGTAGATCATAACAAACAATTAGACACTGACTTTTCTGGTAATGTTCAGAAACGTAACTTGTGTTAATCAATGTTATGAGTTGCAGCATTTAATTTAGTTACCTGTAATCCAGTTTTTATAAAGGTCTCTTACTTCTATTCTCACAGGGATTATGATTCTTGTTTTCTATAGTTACAGTGTTAATGAGATTCCTATTACAGCAGGATATGTACTTTACTTCTTACCAGCAAGAAATTAGTGTGATATGCCTATTACAACTATAAAAAAATATAAATAAAAAAAAAAAAGCAGCACAGGCTTCTTAATACTTTTCATTGCACACCCAGTGGAACTAAACGGTATCCAGTCAGGCGCGATTACAAAAGCATCTTCTAATCTTGGCCATCATACTCAAAAACAGCTGAGCAATCCTTATAAAGACAGACTTTATTTGTATTTTATCATAATAGGCCGCATGTTGCACCAGAATGACAGTCTGTTGCATCCTATCTTAGTTATACATTAAAGGCTGGGAACTTCCCTGTAGCCATACAAGAAACAGTGTTGTCTCCAGGACAAAAGGCCACAAGAAGAAGAACCTGGTCTTGCAACAGTCTCACTGCAACTTTCCATGCAATGCTGCTACTTCCATTGATTATGAATATTATAATTAGCCCTAGCCAATAAACAGGCTTATCCCTGATGAAATAATTCTACAGCATAGACATACACACAAATGAAATACTTTTGTTATTCCACATTACTTAGAATTCATCATATTTCACATTATCAAGGAGCACAGGCTAATATATAATTATATGGACAATGCCAATACCACCTAAATTTAATGGGTCAGGATTAAACAATGTATTTTCCTTTATATAGTATTTTTATTCCCAAGTGCTGTTGAACACCTACTAAAGAATGCTACAAATGGTATAGGTGGGAGCACAGCAGTGATTGTACTGGAGAACAGTTCTGTAGCAAGGTATGGTAGTGGTAGAAAGTCATTAACCTTCATTGTATGCTTTACACTTTAGTAAATCTAGCCCCTAGTCTGTTGTACTACAACTGCGGGTTTGAAAAAAAAATGTTGATGTTGCCTATAGCAACCAATCAGATTGTAGCTGTCATTTATTTAGTACATTCTACAAAATGACAGCTAGAATCTGATTGGTTGCTATAGGCAACATCTCCACTCTTTCAAACCCGCAGTTTAGTAAATATACCCCCCTAGGTATAAAGCCCTAGCTTCACACCCTGAATCAAGTTAGGGCTGCAGAGCTAACAACGTCAGATCAGTGAATCCTTTCCTGGATGTTATGCATGGCCAGCAGCCGTACACTTGAAAGTTATTTCTTCATACATCAAATCCAGACATTTCTATAACACATTGCTTTCCCACTGCGCTGCCAGACTTCTGTTATATAAAAATAATGGACAACATACATACACAATCTGTTCTCACAATAACAATTTATTAACAGATCCGAGACCGGCATTCCTCTTTAGCTTCATAAGAGACCTTAATTAGCCTCTGATGAAACGGTTATTGCGGCATTCAGACTACAGCACTTAAATTCTAGAACTAAATATCTAAGTAATGGTGCAAAACAAATCTGTTAATAAATAATTTCATTGCTGTAGTAGCACTGAGCTCGCCAGCACTTCAATGTCTTTAATCTAAAATGATCCTCTTGTATTTTAGTTTTAGTTTAATATTACATTTATTAAATAGCTATTCGTAACATTCAGAATCGCTCCATCATTATACTGCCTTGTTGAAAAATACAGCAAGAGTAAAGGGTATTCTAAGGGTAGATATATAGATGTGTCTACAACAGTAATAGTGGAGACAGAATAACAAATGGAATATGTTCGAATCAGGGTTTCAAACATTTGAATACACTCTTTACAGACAAGTTAATAAAAATACAAAAAGAAAAAAACTTAACAAGTTACACAAAAGTTGTGTTTGTTCAATGTAAACCACAGATGAAAAAATCCTACACTTCAACCGGACTTTTAAATAAAAGGAAAAAGGAGTGACCCAAATTTTTTGTACAGAGGGAAGAGAAAAGGAGAAGAGAAAAAAAGGGGGACCAGGAAAAGGGAACAGAAGAGAGAAAAGGAAGGGAGAATGGTGACTAGATCCATTGTGAGGAGTGGGGGGGAAGCTCTGAAAAAGAAAAGGCATACAACGAAGATTTTTAATACCACAGAGTTAAAGTAAAGGGTGGAGACAGCTGAAAAAAAAGCATAGCCATGGGTCCCAACCCCCTGGTGAAGACTCTTGAGGAGTAGCAGATAACACTGGGCATGAATGCCATCCGCTGGGTCTGCCATACTCTTAATTATGGGTTAAAACGAAGGAGGATGTTATTCACTTTTAAATATCTTTGTATACAATCAGGGCCGGACTGGGACTAAAAATCAGCCCTGGCATTTCAAGCATACAGGCCCATCTCTGTTGATGAGCAGCACAAAATTGTGTGCCGCTGCACAGCAGCGGCGCCACCGGGGGCATACCCACATTATGTTGGGGGCATGGTCAACATGGGGCATTGATACATACATTATAATAAAACATTACATTTATCAGGCCCTCCCTATCATGCCACCCCCCACCTCAGAAACACATTACCACACCCCCAGCCCACTGCACTTATCTATGCTTCTGATGCTGCTGACATCCATCAGGGTGGGAACTTCCTGTAGAGTGAGCAGGGAAGCTCTTAGTCTCACAAGATTAATAAATCTCATGAGACTTAGAGCTCCTCGGCTTGCTCTGCAGGCTGTGTCTTATCCAGGAACTGGGAGTAGCTATCCGCTCCCTCCTGCTAACCAGAGCTGGATTTAGGCTCAGGGGGCCCTAGGCACTTAAGTCAGGGGGGCTACTATGATGTAATAGGGTTATTAGACACATTTTCAACAAATACACAGGCAATACTGTGAGCACTACTATTAGGTGCACACAGTTCTGCCTTCACAAGCAGTACAATGTGAAGCAGTACATACCTCCCAACTGTCCTTGTAGTCAGACCAAATCCTGACTAAGCGGGACATTCACCCACCAAATTCAGGACAGTTGGCAGAATGTCCTGGTCTCTCTTACCTGTCTTGTCATTGTCTCCACTTGTGGCTGCTGGTGTCTTTAGATCAGTTGCTGCTTGTCTGGATCCTGGAATGTTGGGGGCCCTATTTGGGAAAAAAAATGGTTATATGAAATTCAGAAAACTCCAACCAGCAGCGGTGTTAAATCAATATAACACCTACGTTTTAAAATTAGGCCTTACTCCAGCCCCAACATTAAAATGATAGTATTCACATTTGATAAATACATCTATTTCCCTCCAACTAGCCCTGACATTAAAAAGTATATACATTTAATAAATAGACCTATTTCCCTACAACCAGCCCCAACATTAAATTAATAGTATTCCCATTTAATAAATAAATTGCTTTCCCTCCCTCCAAACAACCCCAGCAAGAAATTAAATAGCATTTATATTTAATAAAAATAACCATTTCCCACAACCATCTCAGGCATTAAATAATTCATAATTTCATTTAATAAATATACCTAATTTTCCCCAAACAGCCCCACATTCACTTAATAGCACACATTATAGTCATATACTGTCCCCCACACACATTACAGTCATATACTGTCCCCCACACACATTACAGTCATATACTGTCCCCCCACACACATTACAGTCATATACTGTCCCCCCACACACATTACAGTCATATACTGTCCCCCACACACATTACAGTCATATACTGTCCCCCACACATACATTACAGTCATATACTGTCCCCCACACATACATTACAGTCATATACTGTCCCCACACACACATTATAGTCATATACTGTCCACCCACACACATTACAGTCATATACTGTCACCCACACACATTGGCCATTTTTTATTTTTCCCCTCCTACAGCCATTGCCCCATGCAGACATTTTCACCCCCAATTCCCCCTGCAGACATTGTCACTCACCCCCCCAATCCCCCTGCAGACATTGTCACTCACCCCCCCAATCCCCCTGCCGACATTGTCCCTCACACCCCCCCTGCAGACATTGTCCCTCACACCCCCCCTGTCCCCTGCAGACATTGTCCCTCACACCCCCCCTGCCCCCTGCAGACATTGTCCCTCACACCCGCCCCCTGCAGACATTGTCCCTCACACCCCCCCTGCAGACATTGTCCCTCACACCATCCCCTGCCCCCTGCAGACATTGTCCCTCACATCACCCCCTGCCCCCTGCAGACATTGTCCCTCACACCCCCCTCTGCAGACATTGTCCCTCACACCCCCCCTGCCCCCTGCAGACATTGTCCCTCACACCCCCCCCTGCAGACATTGTCTCTCACACCACCCCCTGCCCCCTGCAGACATTGTCCCTCACACCCCCTCCCTGCAGACATTTTAAATCACTTCTCCCGTACAGTCTCCCGTGCAGTTATTTTTACTCATCCCCCCCCCTCCCTCCAGTACCTGTCACTATCCCCGGACACACCAACTCACCTCAACACCCCTGCGCGCTCAACAGACCGACGGCTCCTGGACGGCTGCGTGACGTCATGATGTCCGATCGCGCGGCCGCGCGGAAGTTAAAAAAAAAAAAAAAATGGACTGAAAGCGCAGGGAGTGTGAAGCTGGCTGGTCCCGGAGGAGGGGCCAGCCATCAGCGACTGCACAGTCAGCGACTGCCCCCTTCAGAGGATCTTAGACCCGACATAGAGGGGTTTGTGCCCCCTTCGCATGGTAACGTATGTGCTGCCCGGTGGGGGGAAAAAGAGTGCTGCCAGGAGGTGCTGCTGCTCGGGTGGACAGAGCGGCCCATCAAGCCATCGGCCCTTCTGGCATTTGCCAGAAGTGCCAGATGGCCAGTCCGCCCCTGTATACAATTAAAGATGGCATCACTAAGGACTTTGGTTAAGGGATACTATGTTTTGTCTGTTCATAAATTGTGTTTATCTATATTCTTACATCGTTGCTCAGTGAGAAGCAGCAATCCCATGGGGAAAAAAAATAAGGTGATATTTTTCACATAAATCACTATGGTAAATTATAAGACAAAATATTAGTATTTACCATTTTCACTTCAGGCAGCTAATAATGATTTAGGATTCTGGACTACCATGGTAACCACAATCACAAGGAACATGACATAGTGAGCAGAGCAGCTTTGGACACCCCCTCTGAGCTCTGTCTGCTCTGTGACATCCTCCTTCTGCCATCACATGACATACTGAGAGCCTGTGTCCGCGTAGCAGGTCGAATGTCTGGCAGCCATTTTTTTATTTGCCAACCAGAGAGCTTTATAAAAAGGAGAATGATTTGTAGGGCAGCTAAGAAAAATGACAGATGCATGCCTAAATCTACTTTACTTGCGATTTAAAGAAAACATATAAATAGAAAAAAAATCTCTATGCGGGACTGTTGCTTTCAACTAAAGTGTTGAATGTACTGGTTAAAACAGTAATACCACATAGGTATATTTTTTTTTATCTTTTTTATCTTTCAATATTAAGTAAAGTACTTTTTAAGCATGCATTGGATAGTCATTTATCTTAGTGGCCCTTTTGCAAACCATAAACGCCTTTTAAAAAATCTCTCTGAAGGTTACACAATATGTCTGCCAGTAACACAGACACAGGCTCACAGCTCTCAGCATGTCTTGTGACAGAGGAGGGCGGGAGAAAAGGGAGCATTTAACAGTTCACAGAGCTCAGAGAGGTGTTTACTCTGTTCACAGCATCATGTGCCCTGCGACTGTGGTTGCTATGGTAGTCTGGGACACTAAAATAATAAATCAGTAGTAGCCTAAAGAAACAAAGCAGGGGAATTACACATACGAAGATTCTTCTTATAGCTTGACTGTGATTTATTTTAAAACACATCTCATTTTGTCATGGAATTTCTACTTTAAGCTCCAGTATTAGAAAGAGAGATTTGATACTGATTTGAGCAAACAATAATCTGGGTGTTAAGTAAGCAACTTTATGGCAGGAAGGAAAGGGATAGGGTGGCAGTAGAACAAGCCAATACTGTATACATATAATATAGTTTCCTATCTTGTCAGTTCTAAAGATCTGTAAAAGGTAGATTAATGTAGAAAAACAATGTCTGATTACAGATAGCAGTGGCTTTTTCTCAGTAACCAAATAATATTAATAACCTAAATTCCAAATTAAACGCTTATGTTTATCTTCCCGAGTGCACACTCTGGTGCTGCCTCACACTTACCAACAGTGCCACCCCACTCCTATGTAACAGAATAAATATAGGCAAGTATGGTGGCGTTCCTGATACGGATTCCACCCACAACTTTCTAATCCACACAATTTTTGTTTATTTTTAATTTGGAGGGCGTCTTCCTTCTCATCCAAAGTTTCAAACTTATTCTTCATAGGAAAGAAAAACAGTCATCTGTGGTCTCAACTCTTCACACCCATTCTGTTTAATATATTAAATTTAGTGAGGTTAAGAAAATGTACCTTTAATCAATTGTGTTATGCCTTCTAAAAGAAGAAACTTAAAAAGCAGACTCCAGGCAGCAGATAATGATTAATCCAAATTCTCCCCTATCCTCAAATGGTGCAACTGGGTTAAATTTAGGGGTCCCATGGTCAGGCACCACTGTTCAGCCTCACCAGCTCCCATAATGCACAATTCTCCAGTGTGCATTATTATCAGAGAGGCTTATTCTGTTCGATTGGTTCTTCTCTGACTTCACTGCTCAGCACAGAATTATTCCACAGATATCATAGCTAGCCCAATTCTGTCATGATACGGACTTTATAAGTCCATAAGATATTACCCCACTGCTGACCAGCATCTAATTTGCATGCATTAGTGTTGAGGACTGCCTCACATGACAGTTGCACTTTAATTACAATGAGCCAAATAGTTTTTAAACATACAATGAAAACAAAATCTTGGCTAACAGATATGACAGTATATTTTCAATATATAGCAGTTATATATTACTTATACCTTCCAAGTTGCTGCTGGATTTGACCAAATATTATAATCTGCAACAGAACAGACAGTACCCGTGGAGCACGAAACACAGAAAATGTAATTTATTTCATTGTGACCATATAAGTGTTTTTCCAAGCTATATCTGCTCAATTCCCTATTTGTCATATGAAAGGATTATGTGCAAAGCACAGCATGTGCGCTACAGGAAAAATAGTTGCAACAAAATGCTCAACAATAAAGGAAAATAAATACACAGTACAAGAACAAATGTAAATTAAAACAAATGACTCACTCCGCATAGCCTGACTTTTTATGAAAAGAAAATTCGGCAACACAAAATAATGGCAGTGGAACATTGGACCTGGGAATTAAGAGCGCAATATAAAAGTATATAAAAAGAACAACAAGTTTTCTACAAAAGGGCTAATTTCATGTACTCTGCAGCCTTAAAATTTGCGAGAACAAATTTGATTAAGTGGAGAATTGTATATACCAAAACAATCATTAAAATGAATGCAGCTTCTTTATACATATATTGAATGTGAAGAGAGAATTAGTTCTCTAGCAATTTACTTCTCATTATAACAATGCAAGCTACCACTGGAGAAATCAAAATTAACACCTGCACACAGTGGAAATATACATTTTGTGGATGGTTTCAATATTCATGAGAATGTAGCCCATGACTTCAATAGGAACTGGTGACATCACTGAGGCATGAGGCACGGTTCCTAGTGAATAGACAGGCTGCTGTCCCACAAGATATGTGATCAAACACATTTAAAGTGTACATATGAAAGAAGAATCTGTACTGGTAGTTGAATAACTACAAAAAGAACTGTGAACTGCAGATATGGTAAAATAATAATAATATTATTATTATTATTATTATTATTATTATTATTATTATTATTAATAATAATAATATATATATATATATATATATATATATATACACACACACACACATATATATATATATATACATACACACACATACATATATATAGCTAGCATCACATATATAGTATATATAAAAAAATACATACGAAATACATATAAAATGTAATTATCAGGGTAAAACGTACAAATAGATCAAATGAGAACAAACCGCTTTATCTATAAGTGTAAACATAGATTTGCATGCAACATACATCACATGGAGGATATGAGGATATATATATATATATCTCTCCCTCCTTCTCTTAAATGTTCATAAACTAAATGACTACGCATTGGTAGCAATAATAGAGCAGATATAATAGGAAGTCCACTGAAGATGTTAAAAATCACACGGTATAGAATATAGGAGTGATACTAGAATAGTCAAAAAGTGCCTGCCTTAGGTGATCTAGATGGTACCCAGCATTGGGGCAAAAGAATAAGGGGGGGTATTCAATTGTTTCTTTTAACGCGCTAAAACAAAAAAAAACGAGCGCTCGAAAAAAACTTCATATTATACGGTAATTTTGCGCGCGTAAACAGTTAATACGGTACTTACTCGCTGCCAGCGGGCTGAATTTCAGTTAGCTGCTCAGGGAGCTAAGAGATGAAATTTAGCGAGTAATTACCGTATTAACGGTAATATTTTTTTTGTTTTAGCGCGTTAAAAGAAACAATTGAATACCCCCCTAACAGTCTTACCAGACCTCTAGAAGACCGCACCTAGGATCAATCTGTAATCGCTGAGCCCACTGGCTCCGTAGAGCTCTTGGGAGCCGGTGGTGCAGCAAGGAAAGTGTTCCCCGTGAATCAATACCAGTGTACAAGGGTTCCTACGATAAAACAGTCTGCTCCGTAATGTGTGTGTGCGCACACAGTGGCTCAAAAATAGATTGAGGGATAAAGACACCAGAGTTCTTCCACACAGCGGTGAGTAGTCTCAAACAAAAGTTTTCCAAAGAAAGCCGACACGTTTCATTGACTCAGAGCAATTTCCTCAAAGGCATTTAAAATATACGCTCGCCCAAATGTTCTCCAACACATGTAAAAGGAGTAGGACACTAGGGAGGGAATTCAATTCCCTTGCTGGTAACCCTGACACACTCGACATAATGATTTATTGCGATTTTATTTGCCGCATAAAAAAAGCAACAGTTTGATTCATTCTAAAATAATAGCTGCTTAATTTGTATGCCAAAATATATGTTGCTATTTGGATTTCTTAGCATATCCTGTTTTGGTTCCAGTTATTTGCCAAATAGTTTCCTCCAGGTGCTCGGGTTTCCTACCAAGCTGCAAAAACATACTGATAGGTTAATTGGCTGCTATTAAATTGCCCTTAGTCTCTCTTGGTCTGTGTGTGTATATGTTAGGGGATTTAGACTGTAAGCTCCAATGGGGTAGCGACTGATGTGTTCTCTGTACAGCGCTGCAGAATTAGTGGCGCTATATAAATAAATAGATGATGATGATTTAAGTTTCAAACACAGCAATTATCATTATCAATATCATGCCGCTTTTAGAATCTAAATGAAAAGTGTTAATGCAAATATTCTAGAACTCCTGGTGCTGCAGATTATATGAAAAGTGTTAATGAACTAAGTCCACCGAATGGGGATTACGCTTTCCTCATCCAGATGCAAAATGTATGTATGTATGTGCCTGTTACTTATATACAAACACAACAAAGAAAAATGTGTTTTTCAAGCAATCTCTTTTACCGCAGGATTTTAAACATCTGATTACCAAGATACCAAATCACACATAATGCGGCACAATGACACAGAATGGTTCATGTTGTACCTGCTGCTGATGAGACTCAGCTCAAGGAGAGTTTTGATAACAATCTGATTGGATGATGTATTCACAGTCAAGTGATCAGAAGCCTCGGGAGCCAGCAAATTCCTGGGTACTGAGGATTTATTTTTAAAGTGAACCAAGCTACGTTTGGAAAAAAATGCAATTATATTGCTTTATAGGACAAGGAACTAAGGAATCAATTCCCTACTGAATCAATGCATTGTTATACAAACACCTAAACGCACCTCTTTAGTTAGGGCCTTCCCCTGCTAAAAAATGCATTAAACCAAACCCCTGCTTGGGTTCCCTACCGTTACCCGATACACATGAGATTAGCAGGCAGAGGGAACAGCACTCATCTGTGCAGTATTGAACTCACCCTAAGGGTTCAGGCTGTGGAGTGATTACATCCCTGATTAGTTACCAGTGGTTCCTGTCAGATCCACTACAGACCACCATGAATTTCCCAGTTAGCTGGTTGAGAGAACAGGTGCTGTCAGGGTGACAAAGTAAGCGCTCTGGTGACTCAGTTTAGGTACCAATAGGAGTGTGGGAATCACAACCAAAGTGCTGAATGGGGACAAGGGAAGGATATAACATACTTACCAACTTTAAAATGTTGGTATCCGGGAGCCTGCAGGGGAGGTGGGCGTGATGGGGGGGGGCGGGCCTCCAAAATACACGGGGCCAAACGCCATCGCGGCATTTGGGACCTAATTCTGCCCACTTCACTAGGAAGTGGGCACTTCCGGGAGATTGTCACACTCTCCCGGGAGTCCATGAGACTCTCGCAAAATGCACGAGTCTCCCGGACATTCCGGGAGAGTTGGCAAGTATGGGATATAAAGAATATGTTCACTTTTCCTCACCTTAGATGGCACATAATAGTGCCCTGCTGGAATTATGCATGGCAAGCTCCAGCATAATAGTTACTGGTTTGTGCACTAGTTGTGTGTAACATAAATCACAAAGAACTCTCGGGATCATATTAATATTAGCAGAGAAATTATGAAACTTGTTGGGCTGCAAAGCAGAGTGTTGTCAACATTAAGTTCATGCTCCTGTGGGGCAATAAGGAGTGCGCCTAAAGTGATAAACTATACAATCATATCCACCACAAGGTCAGCGTCACAGTTATGGTTTATACATGGAAAAAGAACAAATGAAAGGTAACCATCTATAGCATGATATGAGAGTAATCTTACCTGGTCTTGAAGAGACATCACCGGGTTATTTTTGGTTGTATTAATGTGAAGCACATGGTATTTGTTTTTTGCACAGAGGTCATAGGCAATGTTTGTGAAGGAAGTGCTGGCAGTCTTGGGCACTCTATTATAAATAATCAAAATGTCATCATCTTCATCAAGTGCTACGTCTTGCCGGGAGCCGTCCATGGAGTGGCGTTGTTCTATTTCCCGCACCTCGTGGCGTGCAATGGCCCTCTCTGAAATACAGATGTAATGGGGAGAGATTAGTAACACTAAAGAACTGCAACATAATGGCTCTATAGAAGGGAGCACAACATAGAACTGTAATATCATCACACAGTGCAAATAGAATGTTCCAAAAAAGAGGAACTAAAATTCCAGCATAAAGCAATAAATAAGACAAAACACAATCCACATTATTGTTGTGAAAACTGGAAGTCAATGGAGTCATTTATAAAGCAAGCACAAGTGTAGTTCATGTATTTATTTTTAACACAGTTGTATTCAGCTATTTGATTTATATTTGTCCTGCCTGTGTTTACTTTGATGTGTTTTTATGTTCACTTCAGCTAATATTTAAACCCAAACCGTTCTGCTGAACAGAATTTTTTTTGCAAGTCTTAAAAGATTTATGCGCTAAAAGTTTATGCACCAGTCACTTAAAACCAGGCCCACATGCAAAGCAGAGGCGCATAGATACACTGTTCGTTAAGAAGCAAAACGCTGCACTTTAACAATTGGATAAATACCAAATACGTACGAATCATATGTAATGCATCTTCTATACCGGTTTAATTTTTACCTGTTTCTGAGGAGGAATCAGGAAAGTGGGTAGCTAATTAACTGAATTAGGAAGCATCGATTGTTTTAATGCATGAGTGGATAAAGCAGTTTCCTGTAAAGTCATTGTAAGTTTTAATTTAAACAGTCTTCCGCCAGATTGTCTGTAACTCATCCCATCACAGGCTGTGTTGAATTTATATCAGTGGTCAATGGCAAAGTAACTGCTCAATGGCAGGCAGTGCTTTCAAAAAAGTAGAACAGATTCCTAAAGCTTTAGGTCTTAGTGACGTGATCTTGAAAATTGCAAGAGATTCACTAGATTTGGATCTGTGGTAGACATCCAGCTTTAAACATAAAGTATCTCCTTCTCTTTATTTTAAAGAGCAATGTCTGTATTGTTCCTTTAATTTAATTTAATGGCACCATCTCAAACAGGTATAGGGTTCCAATTATGCAACAAATGCAGATAGACAAGGCAGCTTCCCGTTAGCAAGAAGTATACAAAGCTATTACCACTTCGCTGAATATACTGCCTATATTAAGCATATTCCCTTCAGGGTTACAATGCCGTACTTTGATAACTGAAATACAATCCATCTGAGAGGTGTTTAGTGTAATATGCTACACTCACTCAGTCCCAGCAGATAGTGCTAAATTCTGCAGGCACTTGCTCTAAACAAGGACTCTAGATTACAACATTTATACAAGATATTGCGTTGGTCACAAGTCACAATTTTTTTCAGACTATCACCCGTTCCCCCACACATTGCAGGTAAAAGTACATAACATTGGTGCAAGCATTAAATCCAAGCTTAATAAACACACCAACTACAGGGTGCAGGGGTAGACTGGACAAATAAATCTTAATTATCGGGATCAGACAGAACTACTTTCTGAAGACAATGCAGCTCATCAGTTCACCAGACGACATTACCTCATATACAGATTGAAAATAGTACCTCAGTGATGTCGCTGTTTCCTAGAGAATTATCAAGTTCCAATCTCAAAAAGTGTACCAGCCTACTGAATGGCCACATAAATACACACACATGCTATATCATACTTGCTAACTTTTCCTCGTTGGCTTCAGGGAGATCCAGGGGGAGGTGGGTGTCTGGGGGTGGGGCTTGATGAATCGCATCATTTTGACACTGCCCCTAAACGATTGTCAAAATTTCAGGGAATTACAACAGTGGGGCAGAGCTACAATGACGCAATATTCGCATCATTAAGTCCCGCCTTCAGCCGCTTATCTATTGCAGGGTTGAGAACCGGGAGGTTGCTCTGCTCTCCTGGGAGGTCCCCCAGAAATGCAGGAGTCTGCCGGACATTCTGGGAGAGTAGTCAACTATGCATTAAAGAAAAGCAGCTAATAAATCTCTAGAGATGAAGCGTCTTTTACATTTCTGTCTCTATTACTGAAGTCATGATGTGTTGCCTGTAGAGTCTTTGATTAAATCTTGGTCTCCATGAAAATGGCTACCTCCATAGGCATCAGGACACAATTTCTGAACTGTGTCATCATGCCACAGATGGTGAAGCCAACCATGTCTTGTAGTGGCTCAGCATCAGGGAGAATGCCAGACTTTTCCGGGAGTGAGGGAGATCACCCCTATTTCAGGGAGTCTCCCTGACATTCAGGGAGAGTTGGCAAGTATGTGCTATATTATATACACACACAAAGTCGGAGAA
This sequence comes from Mixophyes fleayi, assembly GCF_038048845.1. Taxonomy (NCBI): domain Eukaryota; kingdom Metazoa; phylum Chordata; class Amphibia; order Anura; family Limnodynastidae; genus Mixophyes; species Mixophyes fleayi. The sequence continues at coordinate 41,648,284 of NC_134409.1, forward strand.
AAAAAAAAGGCTAATTTTTGCACCCCCTCCCCCCAAGAAAAAACACAAAAAAAAACAACAGTACTATTCCATCAAACAAAAAACCCCACACAGCCCCCTTTCTTCTCTGCAAACACATAACAGTACCCTCAGCAGCCACCAACAGAACACTGCACAGCTTCCACACTACCAGGGGAGGAAGTAATAATGTTGCCTGTGCTGGAATGTTTCATCAGACAAACAGTACATTTACATAATAAGAGCAGCAGGCCTTAGTTTAAGCCACCACCAGTGTTTTACATCACTGGTGTCAGTCCACCACAAAAAGTTTTAAACAAACAAACACGCTATTCAAGATTAGTGCCAGGTGGCTGTTGAAAAGGCCAAGAAAATCTGAGGCAGCATTAAATGGGGGAAGCTACAGTTTTACCACCACATAATTCACTGAATATTAGGTTTGCTTACTATGGGAACCAATATGCACACATCCCTGGGTCATTTATACTGTCACAGTTGATATTTAGGACTGGAGGAAAGACTTTCACCATCTGCATAGGAAGGGATGCTTCAGTGTAAGGTGATCAGGCTGTGGAATTTCGTAACAGGATGTAGTGGCTAAAATTAATACAGGACATTATAGCAGATGATCGAGTCGGGGAACTAATCTGCTTGACACTTCTAAAGTGTTTCATTTGTGTTTCCCCTGTGAGGTTAAACTGACAACTGCTTCACTGAAGGGGTTGTGTTTCTTTTTTCTGGATCAAAACAATTAAAAATGCTAAGTTTGATAGGTGTCTGTCCAATTTTACAATGGAATTACATATAAAAACAGTCACCACTATTGTGGATGTCATCCTGTTTTGAGCTTATACAAATATATTTCTACTGCTACTTTTTAATTAAAATCACCCACAATCTATATGAAATTTAATTCTCCAATACATTTCCCCCTCAAGCAAGTGAGCTGGAGAACCCTCATGAGCAAACCTTACATGGATGGCCATTACTCATGGACAACAGAAATTAACTGTGCCGTCAATCCACCCAGTAGTCTGTATATATGGTACAAGTCTTCATTACTTGTGCAATAACACACAAAAGAAATAGCATGCGCCAATGTTTACCTTTAAAGTAAAGCTCCAAATTTATATATATTGTTCCAATTGTCTGCTTACAAAACCCTTTAAATGTTCTTACCTAACAAGCAATCACAGCACAGACAGACTGCATAGTTCTCAGCTTCCTACCTACAAGAAAACCATTTGACAGGTATGCTGATCTGTGTTTCCATGAAACACTTCTGCCTCTAATACACTAATGTGCTATATGAAACCAAACATTAAGGTGCTAGACTCCGCTATAATGTAGCATTATATTGTGTATCAAGAGACAGAAGAGCTGAACGAAACAAAAATATTTTTTTTTTAATATAAAATACCATTAAATGGGCAGGTGGTCGATTTTTAACTAGCATCTCTTTAGAACAGCTCATTTCACTACCTGGGAATAGAGTATATCATTCTCTCTACACTTACATTCCCATTTGATTAATTGATATTATTTATTTTGTTGCAGTAAACATTAAACTGTTTTCCCATTCCATCACAAAGTGATTATTTCCCAACAATAAAAACATTACATATTTAATTGACACCATGTGTCATATCAAATGTTCAATGTAAGATGCATAAATTAAAGTGTTAGACTTGGGAGAATGCAGGGAAAAAGTAAACAGCCATTTGTACTTTATAAAGCACTTTTTCACAAGGCAGGTACATTATGACATTTTACCCAGTAATTTCCAAGTACAGGAGAGCAGATTGTCATTATGTACAGCTTGGTGCCCAATTAGAAATCCATTTGGCATATATTTTCTTTTTCATTTCCCAAGATGGGAAACAATTTCGATTCCACATAGCAACGAGGACAAGTGCCCCTTTAAGTCTGTTTTACAGATCAGAACATAATCATGCAGTCCTCACCAAGTCATACAGTTTGATAAATGCAATCTATGATAAATAAACCATACCAGGTAATACTAGGTCATTATTTAGGCTACAAAAAAAATGAAACAACATGAAGCCATGTGTGAAGTAAGTAAGTACACCCTAACTCCATGATGGGCATCAGACAGCCCTCCGAGCAGATACCTGCGGCCCCCTGGTCCCTACTGCTTTATTGTCAGAATCGTGGGTTATAGCTTGCAACACTTATTTAAAACACCTGCCGATATGTTAATACAGATATCGTTTTAATTTATTACTGAGATTAAGGGTAATGTATGGCCCTTTGGAAGGTAAGAACCTCACAGTGCGGCCCCCAAAGTGTATTAGATTGCCCATCACCGCTCTAAAGGCTTCCGTATCAATAAAGGTCATTTGTGCCAGGAGCTAATCAAATGCACTTAATTCTTTGGTCATCAGGAAGTACTAACGCATCTATATAAAAGCAGAACCTTTGGCAGCTCAGTCTGGGGCATTCACGTTATGTTAACACCATGCCAAGGAGAAAAATACATCTGCTGTGACCTCATAGAAGCAATTGTTGCTGCTCCTCAGTCTGGAAAGGGTTAGACGACCATTTCCTAGCAATTCCAAATCAACACTGTACAGTTAAATAGAGGGTGTACATTCTTCTTAACATGACTATGTCAGACAAAAGGAATTGTGACATTTTGCTTGTGTGACAAATGATATGAGAAAGAGCGCCGAGCGAGAGAGAGCGCCGAGCGAGAGATCATTGAACTCATGACCCCAGCGCTGTGAGGCAGAAGTGCTAACCACTAAGCCACTGTGCTGCCCATACCCTCTAGAACAGGGGTCAGGGAACTTTTTTTTACCTTTTACCCCCAAATATATTTAGATACGCCGACGTTACCCCCTTGATTTGATAGGAAGGAAATCATATATTATTAATTATTGGAATTCAAAATTTTATTGAATCTATTCAAAATTTCTTTGAAAGCTTCAACTTCAGGTTTTGGAGAAATGATGTTGCTTCATTTTTGATACGAGAGCATCAATATTGGGGCATTTTGATGTCAGAGCAATTTGGATACAGTCTTCAGCGTCCAATCGATTTCTCTGCTTTGTTTTTATGTTCGTTAGAGTGGAAAATCCTTGTTCGCAAAGGTAGGTTGTTGCAAAAGGCAGCAACTTTTTGACTGCCTCCTCATGTGCAATTTTGAATGCCTTTGCAGCTGTTGACATCCAAAGATATGACAGATCTGCTTTGTTTTCAAATGCAATACGTGCTTCATTATTGCATCGAAGCTCAAGAAGTGCCTCTGCCAACCCTTGAGACTCTTGTGGTACAACAGCAATTTCACATTTAAAGGGGTCTACAATCCAACTGACAGCATGTGAATCGGCAGCACAACCCCCAGGAATTTCATTTTTACCCCATGTGGGGTAATTTACCCCTGTTCCCTGACCACTGCTCTAGAATGTACGCGTCGCAAACAGGGCACTCACCTAGTGTTTTCTTTACGTAATTTTGTATGTGTTAATTATGTATAATTTGTTGTTTGTGTTCTAACTGTCATGCAAACCTATGGCCAACACATTCCTTTGTAATACAGACATCACACACACACACACACACACACACACACACACACACACACACACACACACACACACACACACACACACACACTCTCCCTGGTGGTTACCTGAAGTGTGTGAGAGCAGCGATCATCTCCTACTTCCTCCAATATCAACCGTGAAATATCTTCAAGCGAACTTTACAAGTTACTTTTAAATAAAAATATAAAAACCACTGTTAATTAAACAAGACACCTTTGATATTACGAACAACGAACAACCTGACTGTGAAATTCAATTTATATCATGAATCTTCACTCTGCAACCATATATATTCATAGATTTCTCACTATTATATTTATACTAGAGTACAGTGAAACACACCACTGTTTCAGAACACACTGTATATTACACACATTTGTTACACAGATACGAAAGAAAGAAATATTTTTATATATCAGGTCATAATCCCCCCCCCCCACCCCCCTTTCTGCGTTTAGACAAACATCCACCAAAGGTTTTGCAGAGATGAGTGAGTCAATCTGTGCTTTGGCAAAACCAAGTTGGTGTTTGGTTCCTGGACTCCACAAAAAAAAAAATATAATAATAATTATTACTGAAAAATAAAGAACTACAAACCCACCTAAAATCATGAAATGTTTTTTGTTCCTACACCAGCATTTGCATTTACCGACACTAATGTTCAGTCTATTTATAGATAGGGGTCAATCTGAGTAATTACCTGTTTGTGCTACCACAATGCCACACACTGCACTCTGCTTTGTTGATGGGAAAAACGTACTTTCCTATCATTTCTCTTCAGAAATATCCCAATAATCAGCATTACATAAGCACCTTTATTTCAGATCAAATGACATAATTGCAATGTATAAAGGTTAACGACATTATACCCAAATACTATATTAATACAGAATGAAGTCCAATGTAACACTAACAAATGGACCATTAGACATATGGCAATCACTGCCATAAAGAGAGAATACAACACACATTTACCCATCTTTCTAAAACTTCCCTACAGGCTTTACACGCTGGACATGCTGCAGCATGATGTAGTGTGCTGCTGGGCAGGTCCCCGCCATATCTCTGACAACCACTGATGTCTCTTTCTGAGGGGTCCAGCATTAACTGCTAACTTGGCTCAATAATAGCATGTGAACTGTGCATGGACTTCTGGGAGTTGTAGTCATGCTTCTCCTATAACATAATGAGACATGACAGAGCAGGACTACATCTCCCAGAAAGTCAAAAGCCTGGACTGACCATAATCAAATCTCCGGAGATACAACCATGTGAAATTTACATTTTGCCTCTCTTTCAGACAAGGGGGCATATTTAACAAATAGTGATGGAGCACTATCGTGCGCTTCCCGTAAAATCCATGGCCCTCTGTGTCCCCCGCATATTTAAGAAAGGTGCATCGCAGCACATATCGTGGATATCTGCTGCTTTGCATTCTGCTTCGTTTTTGGGAGCAGTCACCATTCAATAGTATGGCGACTGCTCCCAACAGCAATCTAACAAGTTCCGAAAAATAGTTTTTTTCGGAAACTTGTCATGTTAATGTACGTCAGCTGAAGCTGGCGTACATTAACATAATTGAAAAGTTTCAGTGCTGTCAGCTCTGCTCCGAAGAGCAGAGCTGGACTGCGCATGTGTGGAGGGATCACATGATCCCTCCCTGTCACTCACCTATAGTTGCAGAGACAGCAGAGATCTTAGTGTGCATGTGCACAAAGATGTGTAGTTGTTTTTTATCACAGAAACAGCAGTTTATCGGAACTGCTGTTTCTGTGCTGGGTTGTACGTAAATTTGAGAAATAGTTCAATCCTTATCAATGTGATAAAGTGAAAAATAGTTTTCAATCCTTATGTGAACATTGATAAATGTGCCCCAAGAGGTGTATGGGTAATTAATCTGAGCCACTCATCTTTAGTTTCCCTTAATTTAGCCCACTTCAGGAGTATTGCTACCTGCAAAAACAGTGGCAAATGAAACTGAACTGCATTCAGACATGATCCCCTGGACAAATTTCTACACAATTCTTTAGTGCTCCGTCATTTTGGAAACCGATTGAAGTGAAAAGGAAGAAGTGACAGCTTTTAGACAGAAAGAAGTGGCTGTTAGCACTTACAAATGTAATGAGGAGTGTCAAATACCACTTCGATTACTTTTGAAGTAACTACCTGAGGTTTAAGGAGGAATCAATATTTTTCCTGCCATGCACTTCTGAAAAATAAACTGGCTAAATAAAACAAATCTGACAACACTCTCCTGCTTCACACACACATGGTGATTAAATGCCAATTACTCAAGCCTCCTGCAGAATCGCAGTAAACAAGCAGAAATGGCAAGCTGGATACAAGATCAGAATCTGCTACAGCAAGTCCAAACATGTCACTTTGTTGGAGGAGAGTGAAATGATGTTCAGATGAACCAGCCCCTCAGGTACAATTGAATCACACTGCACACTGTGAATGCAGTTTGTCATTATAAAAGGTCTGCAGGAATATCTGGTGTATGTTTCATGCCCAAACAACTTATATTTTTCTCATTTTTACAACATCCAACCCAGGTAGATGCATTCTTTACAGTTCTAGCCAGAGATATCTTAAAATAGATTTTATTGCTAAAAGGCAGAAAATTACAGGAAATAGTCCCAGTACAGGATACAAGTGTGATCAACGTAGATGATTATAATACAGCATTGTTGGTTATTTAATCTTTACGGCTTATCGGAGTCTGCCAAGCCAGTGAATCATTGGAAGGTTTCATCAATAGCTTTAGGTTTAAACCTGTTTGTTCTCACTCTCTAATACGACTACAAGGGGACATCTTGGGATCCTTGCATCAGCTAGAATTAATGCCGTCTTTAAAATATAGATCCGTCAACACATATTAACAATTTTCTTTCATGCTAAACTTTGTTTTTTTCAGAAATGCTAACCCAAGATATTTGTTTGATAAGCACCCATTTTAGAGAGCATCTCCTTACGGTTATGAACTATGGAGATCTAGACAGAAGCTTGCGCACCGGAGGCACGAGAGAGAGAGAGCGCCGGCGCACCGGAGGCACGAGAGAGAGAGAGCGCCGGCGCACCGGAGGCACGAGAGAGAGAGAGCGCCGGCGCACCGGAGGCACGAGAGAGAGAGAGCGCCGGCGCACCGGAGGCACGAGAGAGAGCGCCGGCGCACCGGAGGCACGAGAGAGAGCGCCGGCGCACCGGAGGCACGAGAGAGAGAGAGCGCCGGCGCACCGGAGGCACGAGAGAGAGAGAGAGAGAGAGAGAGAGAGAGAGAGAGAGAGAGAGAGAGAGAGAGAGAGAGAGAGAGAGAGAGAGAGCCGGCGCACCGGAGGCACGAGAGAGAGAGAGAGCGCGCCAGCGCACCGGAGGCACGAGAGAGAGAGAGCGCCGGCGCACCGGAGGCACGAGAGAGAGAGAGCGCCGGCGCACCGGAGGCACGAGAGAGAGAGAGCGCCGGCGCACCGGAGGCACGAGAGAGAGCGCCGGCGCACCGGAGGCACGAGAGAGAGCGCCGGCGCACCGGAGGCACGAGAGAGAGAGAGAGCGCGCCGGCGGCACGAGAGAGAGAGAGAGCGCGCCGGCGCACCGGAGGCACGAGAGAGAGAGAGAGAGAGAGAGCGCCGGTGCACCGGAGGCACGAGAGAGAGAGAGAGAGCGCGCGCCAGCGCACCGGAGGCACGAGAGAGAGAGAGCGCCGGCGCACCGGAGGCACGAGAGAGAGAGAGAGAGAGAGAGCGCTGGCGCACCGGAGGCACGAGAGAGAGAGAGAGCGCCGGCGCACCGGAGGCACGAGAGAGAGAGAGAGAGAGAGCGCCGGCGCACCGGAGGCACGAGAGAGAGAGAGGTCCGGCGCACCGGAGGCACGAGAGAGAGAGAGAGAGAGAGAGAGCGCGCCGGAGGCACGAGAGAGAGAGAGAGCGCCGGAGGCACGAGAGAGAGCGCCGGAGGCACGAGAGAGAGCGCCGGAGGCACGAAAGAGAGAGCGCCGGAGGCACGAGAGAGAGAGCGCCGGAGGCACGAGAGAGAGAGAGCGCCGGAGGCACGAGAGAGAGAGAGCGCCGGAGGCACGAGAGAGAGAGCGCCGGAGGCACGAGAGAGAGAGAGCGCCGGCGCACCGGAGGCACGAGAGAGAGAGAGCGCCGGCGCACCGGAGGCACGAGAGAGAGCGCGTCGGCGCACCGGAGGCCCGAGAGAGAGCGCGTCGGCGCACCGGAGGCACGAGAGAGAGCGCGTCGGCGCACCGGAGGCACGAGAGAGAGCGCGTCGGCGCATCGGAGGCACTTGAAGGGTACATTTGGCACAGAGCATCCAATTGAAGCACCTAAATACAGTTTTCTACAGGTTTTGAGAAGATTATAGGAGCCACCTCCTTGTCCATATTTTGGGGGATGTCATACACAGTAGGCCATGCATGCTGCCAAGATGTTGTAAGGGGATTATCATATGATTAAGATTGGTAGAAATGCTCTGGGAGATAATGGGATTAGGAGACAGAGAAAATTAAATGTCAGTCTATTGTGAAATCTAGTAACATCCTCACAGAAAAGAGGTAATGTCATATAATAAGCAGTTCATAGGCCTGCATTGATCTTTAAACACGTCCTAAAGTTCATAAAGTTAGGAAGCCTCATTTTCTATTAAAGAAGTACAGACCCATCACTGTAGATGTTATGTGAGGCAAAGTGAGGTCTAATGTCAATCACAACTTCATGTACACCTCCTTATGTACCTTTCCATACAGTGTATAAAGGAAAGGGCGCCAAATTGTAGTTCAAGTTACAAGGCGCTGCTCTTGTGTCTCCGCAGTGAAGAAACAGGAACCCATCATTAAAAGTAGCATGAAGGGAAGCAAGAGTGATTTAGGTCATGTCACCCAGGTATGGTGTGCCTACAGGCAGTGCATAGTTCATTGTTTGTTATTAATGAGGACAACCCCTTTTACCACCACACTGTATAGCTTCACTGGTGTGCTACTGCCAGCCTGCTCGCTGGTAAAGTCATAGAATACTAAGCAAATTACAAAATTAAAATAAAATTTATGCTTAACATCAGGGTGCAAACAGTAAATAATCTTCACACACCAAAGGACACACCTGGTGCTCTATACTGCTGGTGTGCGAGCAGAAAAACGACCAGCGGTCAGGATTGAATCCCAGCTGGGCCTCTAGTTCATTAACTGAAATCTAATGCAGCAGCTGTCTCAAAATTTTGACCTACTGGTGCTGAAAACCCACTACTGTTTCATTCACATTTCATATACACACTGTAATTGGATAGCTGCTAAACCACCATTAAATTCAGCGTATAGCTTAACATAACTAGCAACAGTGTGTCTGGGATGAGGGTTCTCAAAATGACACTTCTTTTTCTTCCTGAAAACTGAGTAACAGAAGACATTGGTATTTTTACTATGTTATAAGAGGTGGAGGAACTTTGGATATGCAGATCTAACACGCAGGTGAAGGGTAAGGCTGGGTACTCACTACAGTATTTATAGTGGATAATCGGGCCAATCAAACGTTAAACATCCGTTTGGCCTGATATTGTATTACTGTATATACTGCAACAATGAACGATTATAGTTCCAAAAGCACATCTTATGGTTTAATTTGATTTTTAAATCGAACTATAAACATTGTTCAATGATGGAACAATGTCCTGCCGATTCTCCAGTGTGTGTGCACTCATGACCGGCAGTGTCCATAGATCTCTATGGAGTGTGCAGAGTCACAATCTTTTCAGCCGATGGTTATGACAGACGAAGAGCAACGATCTGAAGGTAAATCATGTAAAATGCGTTCAGTGTGTAGACATGAATCAGCACGCTGGTCGGGACATTTGTTTTTCTGGTGGTAAAATAGTTAAAGATCGGGAGAAATTTCCCAATTTCCTCCACTGACCAATCCGTCTATCAATTGGGATGGGAGGTGTATACATTTGAGGAAGAAAAAAAAAAATTAGAATGCTCTAAAATAATGCAGAGACTACCAAAAATCACCATGTTTAAAGCAGTCCACGTACACTACTATATCAGCCAGATACCTGTGTATGTGGCCCCAACATGAGTGCTATGCCTAATAATTCAATTAAATACTGGAACATGTTGGACAAGTTCGGAGACACAGTCAGAAGGAACAATAAATAAATCAGTATCCGTTTGTGTGCGCAGTTATTTTCCTGATTGCACTTACAGGTCTCCGCATGATCAGAAAGTAACACAACTGCTGCAAATTCCAAACAACCATATCTCCTCCAGTTTGACCACACACTAGTGTCAAAATTGAAGTGGCCAGATCATGGAAACAGACTTTAAAAATCCCCTTCAGGAAAATGAAAGGGGGCAATGTGGATGTTCAGCTGACAATGTAGCAGGGGCTTTTTGGGAATAATGGTTCCCACTGGCCGGCCTGTAGCGTCAGGCCAAGGAGTGGAGACGGAGTAGAATGTGATCGGAATCGGAGCGTAGCTCGGATTAGGGTTTATATTATCAAATACAAATTGGTCACATTAAGGAAATATTGAAAACAGAAGGTAAAGTCACATACTCTCAAACTAATCTCATAAGCCTGCGGTTCCAAAAGTGTGTCACATGCCCGTAGCCAGGGGACAAATAAAAAAAAAACAAAAAAAAAAAAAAAACTTACCAATCCACCTTCACCTTTACACTCAGTGCCCCTCTTCATCCACACACACACTGCCTGCCCCTCTTCATCCACACACACTGCCTGCCCCTCTTCATCCACACACACACACACTGCCTGCCCCTCTTCATCCACACACACACACACACACACACTGCCTGCCCCTCTTCATCCACACACACACACACACTGCCTGCCCCTCTTCATACACACACACACACACTGCCTGCCCCTCTTCATCCACACACACACTGCCTGCCCCTCTTCATCCACACACACACACACACTGCCTGCCCCTCTTCATCCACACACACACACACTGCCTGCCCCTCTTCATCCACACACACACTGCCTGCCCCTCTTCATCCACACACACACTGCCTGCCCCTCTTCATCCACACACACACTGCCTGCCCCTCTTCATCCACACACACACTGCCTGCCCCTCTTCATACACACACACACTGCCTGCCCCTCTTCATCCACACACACACTGCCTGCCCCTCTTCATCCACACACACACACACACACACACACACTGCCTGCCCCTCTTCATCCACACACACACTGCCTGCCCCTCTTCATCCACACACACACTGCCTGCCCCTCTTCATCCACACACACACTGCCTGCCCCTCTTCATCCACACACACACTGCCTGCCCCTCTTCATCCACACACACACTGCCTGCCCCTCTTCATCCACACACACACACTGCCTGCCCCTCTTCATCCACACACACACACACTGCCTGCCCCTCTTCATCCACACACACACACACTGCCTGCCCCTCTTCATCCACACACACACACACACACACACTGCCTGCCCCTCTTCACACACACACACACTGCCTGCCCCTCTTCATCCACACACACACTGCCTGCCCCTCTTCATCCACACACACACACTGCCTGCCCCTCTTCATCCACACACACACACACTGCCTGCCCCTCTTCATCCACACATACACTGCCTGCCTCTCTTCATCCACACATACACTGCCTGCCTCTCTTCATCCACACATACACTGCCTGCCTCTCTTCATCCACACACACACTGCCTGCCCCTCTTCATCCACACACACACTGCCTGCCCCTCTTCATCCACACACACACTGCCTGCCCCTCTTCATCCACACACACACTGCCTGCCCCTCTTCATCCACACACACACTGCCTGCCCCTCTTCATCCACACACACACTGCCTGCCCCTCTTCATCCACACACACACTGCCTGCCCCTCTTCATCCACACACACACTGCCTGCCCCTCTTCATCCACACACACACACACACACACACTGCCTGCCCCTCTTCATCCACACACACACACACACACTGCCTGCCCCTCTTCATCCACACACACACACTGCCTGCCCCTCTTCATCCACACATACACTGCCTGCCCCTCTTCATCCACACACACACTGCCTGCCCCTCTTCATCCACACACACACTGCCTGCCCCTCTTCATCCACACATACACTGCCTGCCCCTCTTCATCCACACATACACTGCCTGCCCCTCTTCATCCACACACACACTGCCTGCCCCTCTTCATCCACACACACACTGCCTGCCCCTCTTCATCCACACACACACTGCCTGCCCCTCTTCATCCACACACACACTGCCTGCCCCTCTTCATCCACACACACACTGCCTGCCCCTCTTCATCCACACACACACTGCCTGCCCCTCTTCATCCACACACACACTGCCTGCCCCTCTTCATCCACACATACACTGCCTGCCCCTCTTCATCCACACACACTGCCTGCCCCTCTTCATCCACACACACTGCCTGCCCCTCTTCATCCACACACACTGTCCACACACACTGTCCACACACAGTAAAGGTGAAGGGCAACAGTGTGATGATTTTTGTACATGTTTTATTTTGTTTGATCTTATGCATCTTAATATTAGCTGTAAATTATTCTTTGACAAATATAATTGAAAAAAAATATATATAAAAATATTCTTTTCCCTTGGATTTATGTATATTATTTATGCAAACAACTAAGTATTTCCGTAATGACCTAAATACTTACTACGTTATTTTGACTCAAATACTTAAAAAACAGGACTGCTTGGTAAATATTTTGGAGGGGTGCTTGAAAAAATTATGGAGACTAAGGGTGCTGCGAACTGAGAAATTTTGGGAACCAATGTCTTAGACTGTAATGGGTTAAAATGAAATATAGCTTGATAAAGGAGACTTCTCTCACTGCTCATTTGCATAGATTGTAAAAAGGCCAGGGGAAAGGATTGCGAGGCGTGCAAAAAAACCCCAAAAAAACAGCAAATAAAATAATGTAAGAAAAGAAATGACAAGATGAGTATTACAAATCTGAATCTGTTCCTTCATATTGGTCTACATTAAGGAGATAAATTGGTAAAATTGCATAAAAAAACAAAAAAATAGAAATACATCTTGGCAATTTAATGACAGAGACCAAAGAAGAAAATGGACTAGCAGAAGACAAGTTGCTCTTTAACCAGCCATTTAGTACAGCATCAAGTCAGGTACATCGTAGACACATATGTACTTGGAAACAAAAAGCCTGTCATTTGTATCCAAGAAAGAAAGTAAGCAGATCAATAGAGAGTCTCCTTTAGCCCATTTATACAGAGCAGACAGTTTGGCATTGTAGATCTAAGACTCACAAAGACGCTGTATATGATACTCAGCTATTTATCACTGCAGAGAAGAAATTGACTCAAAAGCTACTAAGGCAATACCCTACAAGGCAAGGAATAGATCTGACAATAAAGAAACTGAGTGCTACACATGTATTTGTATTGAAGATTAGAAAATGCTAAAAATACAAATAGAAAAAAAAAAAAAAAAAAAAAAAAGTTATTCATTACAAACTACAAGAACTAGGGTTACCAGAAACAGCTGTGACAATAACACAATACTGAGGTTACATTACAATAGATCTACAAGCATGTTTGCTGATATGACCAATCTGTAGTCACTCCAAACTGTCAGCTGTTATAGGGCCCTAAGAGTGTGGTCAGCGTTCATTCATGGGAAACAAAGTACTAAATTAAACTGAAACAGTGGCTAATGGAGAAAAAAAACACCCAAAAAACTGCCTGTATCAGTAAATGACAATAGGATTAATTCCCCGGATCAATGACCTGAACTGTTATTAGTGAACTATATCCAACACCAATACCAAGTCAACATCCATAAATGAAAATGTAAAAGATTCTATCTCCTGACTGAACAAGACATTTGATATAAATCAATGCATAAAATCCACATCTTTCAGGTGGAAACCGCAATACCAAGTTGGAATACTTTTGTTGTAGCCAAAAATGCAGGGTTCCATGCAATATACATTGCTCTTAAAAAGACATGAATCATCATCATTTATTTATATAGCGCCACTAATTCTGCAGCGCTGTACAGAGAACTCATTCACATCAGTCCCTGCCCCACAGGAGCTTACAGTCTAAATTCCCTAATATAGAGACACACACACACACACACACACACACACACACACACACACAGAGAGAGGGAGAGACTAGGGTCAATTTTAATAGCAGCCAAATAACCTAGCAGTATGTTTTTGGAGTGTGGGAGGAAACCGGAGCACCCAGAGGAAACCCACGCAAACACAGGGAAAACATACAAACTCCTCACAGATAAGGCCATGGTTGGGAATCGAACTCATGACCCCAGCGCTGCAAGGTAGAAGTGCTAACCACTTAGCCACTGTGCACTCTCTCTCTCTCTCTCAAAAAGAACATGTGGTGATGGCCAGCTACTGGATGACCAGAGACAGGCCAATAGTCACTAGCAGTTACCTTCCGAACATATTTAACAACCCAATAATGATTATTGCTGTTGATCGAATTATTACTGGGCATTTTTGGACCACACACACACACGATTTAAATATGTTGGTTATACCAGTGCTGACCACAACATATTTTAGAAGATGCTGGAGCACAGGGTCAGAGACCATTTGACGGGTTCACAGGCCTACATTTGTATACAGCTCTCCTAGTATCCCTGCTTAATATTATCATCATCATCATCATCATCAGATAACACTTAGCATTTGATGCTAATTTAGTGTGTGTCATCACAAACATGAAGTACACAATGACTAATTCAAAAGCATCACAATTACCAAAACATACATCAGCACATCCTAAAACGTGAACCATGTTTACTTTACTATGGTGCACTCACTACTCATTTATTCACTTAAGCTCCTCCTGCAGCCAATCACATCACTGCCTGGCTTCTGGGTCTTGTATTAATGACAATGAGGAAGGACACAGGAGAGCGCTGCTAAGCCAATCGTTGCTGACTCACCCTCTCACTGCAGTACCTGGACATTACAGTGTCCAAGAGCCATCTGTACTGTACATGTGCAATCAAAGAGCAATACACTGAATTAAAAATGTATTCATAACCTATGATTACGTATTTATATATTATGCATAAGAGATCACTGCCATTCTGAGGTTTAGTCAGGGGGCACAACAGCAAGTTAATGCATATATTAATTGGGACCAGTTTAATCACTGCAAAACACTAATGCATCTTTGCATTCATTAATATGTAGATTAATGTGGACGGGTAGGTTCACTTTAATACTCAGCAAGATGTGTATAATCCAATAACCTTGTATTGCTTACTTTGTTTAACTAATATAATTAATGGGTCTTTTACTCAAGGGAGTCCTGTTTATGGTTAACAGTAGGAAATGATTTGAAGCAATCTATAGCAGCTGACAGGTATTGATAAAGTAAGTCTGTTGAATTTTCCGCTCACACGAAAAAAAAAAAAAAAATATCAAAGAATTTACTGCAGGTTTGTCTTCCTCTTGACAGTGACCATCACTAATGCCCAATGCTTTTCCTAGGTCGCTAAATTTTGGCAGAGAGGGTCCAAGCTGGACAATTCTTACACTGAATTTATGCCGAGGGCCATTGAGGATTCTGTTTTTATGCGGTTTATGTAGAAAAGATATTAGCGTCTGCATTTATCACAGTTACTGTAAAAGGGAATTAATAATTCAACAGTGCTTGTATGCTGCCTGTTCTAGTAATCCAGGAAATGAAATGAATTTCTAATATGCTTTATCACTATATCTGTACAATGCGAGTATCACTGCAAATCGGAAAATATATGAAACTTAATTCTAAGGATTGTTTCCCCTTCTAATATATATAAGTCTAGCGGCGTGTGTTAGTGTGTGTGTGTGTGTGTGTGTGTAAAAAACTATTTTCTCAGAAAGGGCTCATCCAATTGACCTGAAATTTGGTATACTGACATTATTTGACAAAAAAAATATAATAGTGACGTCAGTTAACTTCCATCATCCCCCCTTCCCCCCGTGGGAGGGGTAGTAAAGGCTAAATTTACGAGTTGAGGGCTCAAACTCTTGACCGTGTGGGTATTTATTTACCAGAGCCTGTGTTTGGTCATGGACAATTGTATGTCGCATTTTCACGAGTACAGAGAAGCAGTGATGTGAAAGTGCAGGTTATGAATACTGCCCTTCAAGGAAGACTGATTGAGCACAGCGATAAGGTGTTTAGCAGAAACGTTGTGTATCGAGAGGTTTTAGAACAGTAAGACGATGAAGATTAAGGATGTGGCGATGAAGATGAAGGATGAGGTGATGGAGAAGAATGATGAGGTGGTGACATGTGGACAAAACCACGTTAAAAAAGTGCGCTTACGTCGGGAAGTAACGCTCTTCCCCTGATGAGGCCTGGCCTAGCCCCAAATCAATGACAAGAACCTTTTTAACACCTTAAGTAGTTTGATTTGACTAGAATGCATGAGTATCATGCACGGGTTAACATATATATTATATATATATTTATTACACACACACATATACATAAACACACACTAAATGACAAACAGCTTGGAAAAATGTGGTAAGTTATGCAAAGTTATTGGAAATTGTATATATGTAAACTAGTGGAATCTAGCATTGCTTTCTTTATACCCCTTTTTCCTTTGATGAAGCAAGCACTTGAGATACTTTTACTATAAATACTTTCCACAAACAGAGTTGAAATTAAATGTCCCACTTTCACACCATTGATTAGATGTAGATTATGCTTAGATGGGAGTATGTACAGTCTATGAGTGAATGTTTGATGTATGGCCAGGCCAGGCGCTCCCATTAGGCAACGTTAGGCAGTTGCCTAGGGCGCCGGGCTCTGGTGGGCGCCACAGAATTAAAATGCAGATAGTTTTATACTGTAATACTGTGCAGCGACCGCTGGGCATACCTTCCACGGCCGCTGCACAGCTATGGATCACCACCGCCGCCGCCCTCCCCTCTCCCCTCCGACAGCTGATGGGGCGCACCTCCATGCTGGGGGGGGGGGGTATTTCGAAATTGTGCCTAGGGCGCCGAGGACCCTAGCACCGGCCCTGTGTATGGCATACATTAGTCTAATAGGGTAACTTGCATTAAAGTGTTGATACATGTCAGTTTCAACTGCACAGATCAAGACAGCAAAGATCATGCTAATTTTTTATGTTAAACAATGCTCTGTGGAGACTCCACCTGCATCCGAGATCTAGTTTCAGGTTCATGGATTTTAACATAAGAGGAAAGTACCACATATAGGTATAACTTGTGGCCTTTATGATGAAACTGATGGGTTTTTTAATAACCAAGTTCAAAATTCTAACGCAGAAAACCTGTTAGTAAATAACCCCTCTGTTCTCCAAGTATTCGTATGTATAAATATGAGTGACAGCTTCCATCTTTGCTTCACAAGGCAGAGCAAAACATTTTGAGACAGCAACAGTTAAGAAATTACAAGAAAGGATGGACAGTAATTAGCATACCTAACAAGTTCCAGAAACTTGTCCCAAGTCTAAACTATTTGTCCCTGTAATGGTTTCTTGGACCATGACCATGTTTAAATATTTAATTACTGCATATCATTCTTGTTTGGTGCAAAATGCAACTTGCGTGTATTACATTCAATGATGCCATCTAAATTAAGTTGTACAGTTATATTTCAATTCAATAAGACTGGACACAAACATGGCAGAGCAATTCGCCCCAATTAAACACACATAGCCTGTGCTTGTCTATGCAGATACTCAAACAGAATATTGTCCTAAAAAATGGTAGGAAAAAATAAACAAAAATAAAAATGGAGAAGAAATAAACTTATTTTCCATTCTGTGTGTGTTTGTTCAAATAAATGTGTTCTAGTAGTCAAAGCCAAAGTAACTCAAACTTAAAATATATTTTGCACAAGAATGAATTTAATTTACCAGACTTAAGGGAACAAGTGCTCAAACATTTTGGTGCCTTGCAGCATTTACATTAAGAAGTGCACATACTTATCTTTGTTACAATGCAGAGTTCAATCCTCCATTAATTCACCGTGTCTTACAGGAAAGAACTGAAAGTCAGATTTTAAATATAGGCTTAGAAAATGTGGATTTTATCCCAAAAAAAAAAAAATGTGCCAGGTAGGATTTTCATTTGCTCTGTAGTATACTATTACAGAGTTTAATGTACAGTAGTCATAACATATTCAATGGACGAAGTAATGACTGTATGAGGAGACATCAAATTTGATCATTTATTAAACATTTTTAAATAAGTTTTATACATTAGCCGTGTTCTTTTAAAATAACTTACTTTTTCCAAGAACAGGCATTTTCTATGTAGAACCAAGTCTTACTATAAAGTTCTAGAGTCCCATCTGGCCATATCCAAGGTGTCTAAATGGCAGAGATATGATTGTACAGTAGTATGCCAATGAGGTAACTGGTCAATTGGATTGTACAGTCACACACTCTGATCAATCTTTATCAGACTGTGGGCTAGTTAATTGGAGCAAATGACAATTGTTTTTAAACATGTAATGAACACACAATTTGAAATATAAAATGCTTAATGTCATCATGATATGAAAACTTTGGTCAGAGTTACAGAAGACATAATATTAACTTATTTGGGGTAGGGGTGGATAACCCATTCTTATTTTGCCAGCAACCAAACATGTAACAGAACAACAAGTTCCAATTCCATTACATTGTCATATCCACTCAAGCGATAATAAAATTGGGAGGGGGGTGGGAGATTACTCACAGTTACATTAAATATTTTGATTTAAAAATATTGCATGTATATTTAACACACAAGAACCTACAGAAAATAGATGGATGAACTTTGTTCCACAGAGGCACATCACTAGCATAGCTTGTGGCTGTTTCTATGCCAATTAGCTCTAACTTTTGTGTCCAATACTCTGATAGCTCCAACCACAACCATTTCATAATTTCATGTTTCTATATGTCATCAAGAAAACCAATCGCAGTCCTGATGAAACATGGGTGTTAAAAATATATTTTTTATTATTATTATTGATTTTTATTTATAGGGCGCCACAAGGTGTCCGTGGCGCCGTACAGGGACAAAACGAATTACAATACAAGGTGAGACAGCACAGTACAGTAAACAGTAAGCACAGTAACTCAGTAAGCTCAATGCACAGCTAGAGAGGGCGGGGAAAGGGTGAGGGAGGATCGGCAAACAACGGAGCCCAAGAAGGAGGGCGCGGAAGACAGGGAGACCCCCAGAGGGGACGGGGGGAGGAGGGTCCTCGAGGAGGAGGGCAAAGTAGCTGGAGAGCAGAGTTAGAAGTGGTGGAAACAGGAGGAGAGATGGCCCTGCTCAGAGGATAATACATTTAATCGCTGGGTTCATGGGTTTGATTCCAACCAGGGCCCTATCTGTGTGGAGTTTGTATGTGCTCCCCGTGTTTGTGTGGGTGCCCTCTGGTTTCCTCCCACAGTACAAAAATCATACTGATAGGTGAACAGACTTCTGACAAAATCTAGTGTTTTGGGGGTAGGGAATTTAGATTTTAAATTTTACTGGGGCAGGGACTGATGTGGATTAAATATTCTCTGTACAAAGCTGCATAATATGGTGGCACACTATAAACAATTATTAAAAGGGGGGGGGGGGGGGAATACAAAAGGAAACAGATTTAAGCACACAGACATATAGCCAAGAAATAGTACACCTTCTTCCAAATCTCTATTTATCAAATTTTAAGACTAGTTGATTTTTAATTATGTCTGGATATGTAAATCTAAATTAATGTGGGAAATAATCCATAACAAATTTTACGTTCCTTTTTACAGGACTGTACACATACATATTATCTATTTTATTATTCTCCTCTGCAAATAGTTGTTTTTTTTAGTCATTCCACATTTTTTATGTGTCACCTTGTCAATCAAAACTTTATGAATCAAAACAGAATCCTAGTGTATGTGAGTGTTTGCTGTATTGTATAATATATTGACACTATTATATACATCATCAGTTATTTATATAGCACCACTAATTCCGCAGCGCTGTACAGAGAACTCATTCACATCAGTCCCTGCCCCTTTGGAGCTTACAGTCTAGATTCCCTAACACACACACATAGACAGACACACACGAGGGTCAATTTAGATAGCAGCCAATTAACCTACAGTATGTATTTGCAGTGTGGGAGGAAACCGGAGCAACCGGAGGAAACCCACAAACACGGGGAGAACATACAAATTCCACACAGATAAGGCCAGAGTCTGGAGTCGAACACATTACCCCAGTGCTGTAAGGCAGAAGTGATAACCACTAGGCCACACACATATATATATATATATATATATATATACACACACACATACATATATACACACACACACACACACACACACACAGGGTAATATACATATAAAATAAATACTATTGGTCATTTTCTAGATTAAAAATACCACTTGCAGTTAGCTGTTGGAGATTAAACGTTTAGAACTAGATAAAGCTAAACAGATCAGCCTGATTAAACTCTAGCCAGTCTCCCCAAACCTTTTCAAGGAGATTGCTGCTTCACAAGTAACAATTGCATAGTTGAATATTCCGCAAAGACTTGTCTAAAATGCCATTGACTGGGTACCGTTTGATCTAACAGAGGTAAAGCTTAGGCATTGTATAAGGAGTTTCAAAAGCATCTTCTAAAATTTTTGCAGTATAGTCCTCTGATATAGAAAACACTTTAAAGACAAAACAAAAACATAGTTCCAAAAGAACGAGAAAAAATTAATCTCCCAAAATATAATAGTTGGCACTGTAGAACATGAACTATTTTATCTTTTACCATCTGAATTCTTTGTATTAGAAACAGTTTAAAAGCATAATTATTTGGAAACAAAACATTATGCATCTAGAAAGTACCATATATTCCAAAACCAAACCACACGTATTTTTTTTTTTTATTATTATTATTATTATTATTATTATTAGTATTATTATTAATAATAAAAACAAATAAAAAAAATAGTGTTTTTTGTATCCAACCTACAGCCCCATATCTTTCCTACAAAAAATCTGACCTAATCTAGGATAGGCGTTTGTCGACCCCAGACTGAAACATTAGAAAAAGACCATTCACATTTTGGTCTGCTGCCCATATGAACTGTATGCAAGTGCTGGCACAGGAACCAATTATTGCCGACAGTTTATGGTGCGTGTGTGTGTGTGACCCCCATAAAATACAGAACAAAAATCGAGAAGAGGTTTATAAAGTAAGAGTTTGAAGAAGCACTTTAACAAAATAAGCATCTGACAGCACATCTTGGAGAATAACCTTTATACGGTACCAATAAGCCATACCCAAAACCCTCACAAAAAGTAGATTTACTAGATAGCCAGGACACATAACATCTACTAAATATGCCGAATTTCGGTGGTATGCCAGCATACAACATGGCTATAGCAGCTTTAAATATATTCACACTAAACCTTAAATACATTTAAATACACTGCACTAAAATTGCACTTAGTGGACAGAGCAATTTTCTACATGAAGATACATTTGTCGAGAGAGACATAAAATTAATGTTTTTACATAACATTGAGCTTTGACAGCTATGAACACTTAAGGCAACAGCAGAGCTTAAGAAAGAAAAAAAAATGACACTTTCAATTTGTGGAAAATGATTACTTGTAAAAACTCATTTTTTTCATACATACAATCAAATCATTCTGACACCAAATTAAATGGGGGGGAGGGGGGGGGGATTGACCAGGGACATTTTACAAGATAAAGCCTGTGCAGTCTCGCAGCTCCAATTGAGGAATGAAAAAAAAAAAAAAATCTTTCCCATTTGACAATTTGCTGTGTGACCATTTTCCATTTCACAGTGGAGGTAATAAGAATTGGCTTAAAATGAAATGACATCATTCTTTAAATGAAGATTGCTTTTTACTGATGAGGGAAAAACGGCAAACAGAGATGACACACTTAACAGGATGACAAATAGGTCTGCCGCTATGTTAAATGGATGAGCACAGCCTACTTGATGGGCTTGGCAAATGTATGGTTAGTGGATTCTTCACAGCCTCCATCTAAAAGAAATATATAATTGACTGAAATATTGGCTACATTGTGAGGAATGGGAGCCGCACATTTCTGTACATGGGAAAGGAAACAAAACAAGGCATCGAATAAGGTGAACGATTCTTTAAAAAGCAATTTGACAAGTAAATGCAGAAGGCCCTATGGGAAAACGGAACACCTTAAACCACAGAAATAGCAGCGTCACTCACAAACTGCTAGTCATTGTATATTTTATTGCAGGCAGTTTGCTTGCTCAATATTTATTAAATTTGGTCTAATTAATTAACAGCTGTGCAATAAAGTGTAAATGTATTAAGACTAATAGAAGTAAAGGTTGGATTGCATGATTTTACTTAAACTTGTACTTAGACTAATCGAAACAATTGGTTTTAAAAGCTGACCGCACATTAGGATGTTGTGTAAAATATTAGACTGTAAACTAGATTTTTAATTCTACCCGTCAAACCACCAAATCAGTGAGAATTTGGCCGCACATACAGATGGGAAGTCACATTGATCTGGTTGCCATGGCTCGGAATGCATGGCATTGTCTTCTGCTCTTCCACGACCAACAATGACCCCATGTGCTGCACCACATTATAATTCTGGAACACTCCCAAACAGTATTTGCATTGGTAAATTAGATCACACTGACCATCTAGGGTAACAATGTGCAGGGACAGATTTTCCTATTTATTCTAGGCACTAAATGACACTATATTGATACTGCTTTATATCAAACGTACTAAAAAGAAGATCAGTCACGTCAAAAAGAAACTATTTCCATTACCTCTTCATCTCTAGAATGGTTTCCATAGCATAATAATTATCTCTGCACATGGTACGTGTCAGACTCATAGTAGATGCAGCTTTAGCTTCAACACAACATATTAGGAGGTATATTCATGTGGGAATTGTATCTTCAGTGTCAATTAACTAGTAGGTTACTTGGCTGCTATCAAATTGACCCTAGTGTGCGTGTGTGTTAGGGAATTTACACTGTAAGCTCCAATGGGGCAGGGACTGATGTGAGCAACTTATTTCTACAACGCTGCGGAATTAGTGCGGCTATATAAATTGCCGATGATGAAAGTACCAGAAAAAAGTTTTTTTTTATTATTATTATTATTATTATTATTATTATTATTATTGG
Organism: Mixophyes fleayi; assembly: GCF_038048845.1. NCBI lineage: Eukaryota > Metazoa > Chordata > Amphibia > Anura > Limnodynastidae > Mixophyes > Mixophyes fleayi. The sequence continues at coordinate 41,671,073 of NC_134409.1, forward strand.
TCCTTGCTCAACTTTAGAGGTAAAAGATGATGCCCATTCCGGAGCCATCGTTATTCCCACGCAATACAGATGCATCCAAAAAAAAAAAAAAAAGCTTTTAGTCTACTATGCTGCCCTATCTTCTGGAAAATGACCCAAGTACCATAACCACCACCCAAATCATTATAAGTGCAAGGGGGCAACCTTTAAAGACAACACACACATTTCAGGTGCCCCTTACTGTTTAAGGCAGACATTCAGAAGCTCCCTAGCAGAAGACCCAAGTTATTATTTGCGCAGCAGGTGAAGAAACGCAGCAGCAAGGGACGTGATCTTCCTGTAATAGTTCATTTCTTAGTGAGCGTTCTGCAGAACAGGAAATCTTCTCACCTTCCAAACAGCTGCTACTCTTCATGTGACATGGAAGAGTGTGACTGTCAGCAACCTGTTCCTAGTGGTATGTACAACATGTTTCACTAATTGAGCTGCCACAGCTGGGGATTCTTGTATTTAAAATATTCAATGGGGGGCAACGTGTTATTAAAACATCTGACGCGGCAATAAGCCCTTTGTATATTTGACATTATCCGCACTTGGATGTATGTCAGCACAGTAGCAGTGTAACTTACAGCGAGCACGGAACAGGAAAATAAATCAATATAAAATGAACTCCAACACACAATGGGGGTATATTTACTAAAATGCAGGTTTGAAAAAGTGGAGATGTTGCCATTAGGAACCAATCAAATTCTAGTGTTCATTTGTTTAGTGCTTTCTACAAAATGACAACTAGAATCTAATTGGTTGCTAAAGGCAACATCTCCACTTTTTCAAACCTGCAGTTTAATAAATATACCCCAATGTCTTCATTACAGTTAGACTTTCTGTAAGTGGCACTTTATCAGTAGAAACCTATGGTGATTTTGCCTGTGGTACGTTGTCATGCGTCAACAGGCAATTGCTTCTTGAACCCATGCCAAAAAAGCAATTAAAATATTGCTGTGACAGTAGTATAGATAATTTAAACAAAAAACAGATGGAGGAACAAGACGCTATGCGCTGTCCAGCGTTTGTTATAACTGCTGTATTGTAAGTGCTTTTGTCAGGGTGATCTATTAACTGATATTTTGATCAGAAAATAAGCTGCTTTCACTGCCTGAGTGATCATACTCCAAAACGTTTTCACACCCCATTGTGTTGGACGACTCAAAATGGTCTGTGCATTATAAATGGTCTGTATAACTTCAGTTTCTTAGAGTAATTAAAACTAGGCATAATTAAGCAGAGTGGCTATAAGGCAGAACTGTGGTTAGCATTGCTGTCTCGCAGCTTTGGGGTCATTAATTCAATTACGACCAGGGGCATAACAGCGTGGAGTTTGTATGGGTTCCTCTGGGTGCTCCAGGTTCCTTCCACAGTTTTCTGACAAAAAAAAGGACCTGTGTGTTGGAAGTGAATTGGAGCAGGGATTTATGGGAATGTCTATATACCCTCTGTGTAGTGCTGCGTAATATGACTGGTGCCTAATAATATAATAATCTTACTACTATGCCATGACATCCCCCCCCCCCAAGATATTCTATAGAGAGGATTATCACACCTTAATAATAAGACTGACAGGCTGGCTCTTGGAGAAAATAAAGGGATTATGAGGAGAAGCAAATATCTGCTATCTACTGAATGGTGTGCTTGCCAACGCCGTAATAGATACTAGATAAAAGTGTTAAGGGATAAATGCATACAATGTTTTTCATATTCACACTAGACAAGTAAAAAAAAACAAAAACAACAACTGTATAGTTCTAAGGAGAAAGAGAGCGAGAATGCAAGCACTGAATGAGGCTTATTATTAGATTTATTTGGCAATGCTGCCGTTCCACTCAAAACAGCCAAGATCTGGAATTCAATGGTGAAAGCAACCAATACCAGCACTAGTTGAAGTTGAAGCACTACATCAAGGGTCAATGATACAGACAACAGGCTGAGAAAAGCCCACATCACGATAGGGGAGAAGGGGGTAAAAGTAGCATTACAGCAAGTGTGCAATGGAAATTTACGCTAAAAAGAATTTATAGTAGTGCGTGGAAACATTCAGAAAGCCAAGTAAACACTGTGCTCCGAGACAGGAGAGATGATATGTTTAAAACTTCCTCATGTCCAACAATCACTCCCTATTGGTAAAAATGTGCCCATTAGGTGGCGCTGTCCTATTACTCTGTGCAAAAAAATATTTCACAGGTCTAAAAACAAACAAAATGGATGTTAACACTCTCAAACGAGTACGTCTATATAGATGCATGATTGCCTTTGGAATTTTAAGATTTGTAAAAATAACAAAATACAACTACACATGTGAATCAAACCTTAATAGAAAAATGGTAAATATCCATCAGCAGTAAAAGAGGCTAGCATAATACTACAGGATTTAAATACACAGTATCAGTTTTAATTATTTCTGAGGTTACTTACCTCAAATATAAAATATGCTTAAGATGGATACATGCCAGTCGTCTGTGCTATCTATTCAATTAGCTGCGAGGTGGCATACTAGCCCCTCGCTGCGTTTATGTGCGCATTACCGGCCATTACGGTAACAAAATCTTTGCTCCTTTTTTTTCCTCGCAACCCTAGGGGTTGAGAGCAGAAAGTGAGTGAAGATTACTAAAATATCACGTGGAAAGACACCAGGTGGTAAATGTATGAACCTCCGATTTCTGCAAGTTGGCGACTTTGCAGGTAAAATTTAAAGCGGCGATTGCTTGTAAAGGCAAGTTTGCCTTTAAAAGCCATTGCCGCTTTAAATTTGCACTTGCGACTTGCCGAAATCGGAGGTTCATACATTTACCCCCAGGTCATGCTACCGCAGCACCAACCCAACTGAACCAAATAGAGCCTTGTGACCGACTCCCCCTTCACCTGGCTCTTGCCTTCTGAAAATGATGAGATATTCCAATCAACATCAGATCTGGGCTGGGCTGTCTGCTATTCTGGCAAATAAATAACCACAAATTGAGTATGTCTGGGCAAAGGACCATACAGCTTAATGTAAACTTCAGAATTATGCCTCATATCCCTTAATGACAGGAGTCTAATAGCACAGTAAGTCACTATATAGAGCATACCTTTCAATCCTGTTTCATATTTCCCAACCAGAGAGCTTTTTTTTCTTTTAGCAAGCAGTAAAAATGCTTAAACCCTCACATTATTCCCAAAGATCCCAAGGGATGCAGCATGTTATGACTAATCTGCCGCTACTAGTGTATGTGTAATACAGGTCTGAGAAACGTAGTAACACATCAAACCTTATTTAGAAATTAGGGCACCTGTCATCACTTAATTACAAGCAGCATAACGCAGTCAGGACTCATCCTGTCAAGCTGCACTTTGATTGAAATGTGCAAACACTGTCATTCTGCCCACACAAATCAAACATTAGGTGTTTCGGGACCGGAGGCAACACTCGGTTATTAGCAATGGCAGTCATGCACACATTTCACTTTCAAACATTCAGCTTCCTTTATTATCGTTTTTACAAGTCTCTTTTCAAGAAATGTATTCAGATAATGAGGTCAATGTAATTCTATTCCAATTGAACTGGAACACACACATCTATATGAAACTAACAACAGTGCTTGAAATATAGCTCCCTGTAGCAACTGCCTTCACTCGGTTGTTTTCCCGATTGCTGAGAATTCTAATTTCCACATATAAATTATACCATTTATCTCCACACTACGACATTTCATAACACAATCCTGGCAAGTACCTAAGAGTTCGTATACAGCTGCCCATGAATCATCACCATGTTAGGGAAAATAATGATCAAAAACTTAGTATCAAAGTCAATGTTCACAGAATGGACTTCAGAAAACCAGTGCCAAATACCCAGTCCTCTGTGTTCAGGGTTTGCCAAGTCTTATGCTGACAACTCACACACTGATAGTACAGGATTGGTCAGTTATCGCTTCGTGTGCGCCGCACAAAGGACTGTGAACCTTGGCTATGACCGTATCAACGAGGAGAGTAAATCACTGGTCCAGCAGCTGAACAGAGATGGTAATCAATATAGTCATTACTGTCAACTGTCATTGTTAATACCATCTCTGTCCTCCTTGTTTTAGAACCAGAAGAGGAAGCATGTTAGGTGAAGATAAATAGCATTGGACAGTTATGGTTGACAGTGGCTGGTTCAGATCTCGTGCCACTTCCTTCCATTTTCTCTCCTCATTCTAACATACATAACTGGTAGCTGCATGGAAATGCCAGTTACCAATAGCTGCTAACTTACCGACAGATAGTAATGCTGCGGACTTACAATAGCCCCACACATTCGTTTACTACCAGCAGTTACAATTGTTATTCTGCTACCTTGTGTGTCAAGTGTTCACCACACCTGTAAGCTCACATGGGCATGAACATAATTGCCTCCTGTTTCAGGTCAACGTACTGAATTTGTTTGTGTCATGATGCCCTCAATGTACAGTCCTGCACATTGGTAAACGTGGTAGAAAGATGACAGCTACTGACTTGTGCAGTCATCTTTCAACTGCACTATAAGACACTGACTTAAGCAGTCACCTGGCCACTACTGAGCTGTCCTACTTCGTCTAATTCAGTTACCCACATACCTGGTGATCTAGGACTTCATGGCAAATGATCAGCAGACACACAGTATGTACAACTGTCTTTCAGCATAAACTCAAAGGCTCTGTTCCTTGGGTCAAGTTTCCAAAACAAATTGCTTTAAAAGGTCACTATATGCGATTTGCATATTTTCCCTGCCCAATTAACATTAACATCATGGTTCCAAAGGGGGGGGGGGGGGGGGACAAGGTGGACAACGCAAAGTCCCTTAAATACAAAAATCTCGGGGGGGGGGGGGGGGGTGCGTGAATACAATAAAATTAAATATGACACTGGAGCAGAAATAAAAAGTTAATATTTTAGAGACAGCACATCGTCAATTGTGGACTAGAGTTAGCAGAAACATTTCTAGGACCGTTAAGCCACAAAACATGATACAATCTTCTCTAGAGATAAATCAATGCAAGCTTGTAACCAGAGCAAGGTTCTATAACATGTACAAACTGGACACTTACCACAACAAGCATTCCATGTTCTGCTTGAAAGCAATTCTATGATGGTACATTTACGTTGGAAGATTTGATTAACACAGACTCTGTGATAAGACAAAACAAACATCCCTCAATGCCACAGGCTGTGCTGTAAACACCGACATCAAACTTCCAGCAAGATTCACTTGAAATTCAACTAAAGCAAACATTTCATCTAACAATATGGTCTTATAATAAAAAAAGGTTTAAATCCAAAGCTTGCATCCAAACCAAAAGGTTTCCCCCCTCCCCCCCTTGTATTAATGCATCTCAAAGCCGTTTTTATTTTGTTTCTTACGTTGCTTCTGTTTGAAGCTAATAAAAGAATAAGCCTTGAGGTCTGCTGCATTGGATTACCTACAATCACTCAGTTCAATCAGTTTCTTTGTACTCTGCTTCTTTTAATAGCTAGTAGGAAAGGACAATAAAGATTCCATTTGAGTGATACATGCATTAAAATATCTTGTGGCTCACTTGGATTTCTCTATAATAGTTGGCCTTAGACCACATATATTCGCATTCAAGAGCGGCGGGTGCTCAGCAATATAGTTTTACAGGTCAATGCATTTTCTATTGAGCCATTGCGGAGAAGTACTTTCACATGAAGCCTGTCTGAGCCAATATGTCTGCCACCTAATAAGGAATGGTAAATAAAAGTTATTGTTAGAGTGCTAGCTAGTTGCATTTAGGCTCACAAGATTTCTTTTCATGTTCTGATTCTGTTTACCATTGCCTCTGGTTTCCAGCAGAATTTGAATTGATTTTGTACTGCAGTAGAGACAATACCCTGCTCCGAATAGGTCCGTTCTCTATGCTCAACATAACATTTGCTTTTTATGAGATAAGTATGTCTGTCTGCATTTCCATTGTTACCCTTTCATGCTCTAATTTGCATTAACCTTTTCTAATTTGACTTTTGTACTGTTGCTTTGTAGCAGCATGAGTGCTCTTCCATTACACTAAGTATTGTGTGAGCAGGAGCACTATTTAAAACTCACCAATATAAACTTTGAGCTGTGAGCTACAGACACAGGCATCCCAGGAGTGAGCTCTTTATGACGACAGCCCTCCTAGTATAGTTGCCAATTCCGCTTATAACAAGCGAAATTGGGCTTCTTTTTTTGTGAAGTTGCGGGTTTTTTTTCACTGCCGCGGGTAGCTTGTTTTTGGGCTTGGAGACGTTCTCCAAGTTCTCATGCTGCATAATCGTTTTTGTTTTTTTTTTTCCTCCGTTACCATTTTGTGATTGGTGCATTCAAGTTTTTTTTGTTTTTTTGTGGGCGGGTTGTGCAGCGACATCCTCCAATGAAGTGGCGCTTTGCAGGTGGGCGGAGTCAGAGGAGGACGTGGAATAAATCACAGAAAAACAGATCTACAGCAACCTACTGAAATAAGTGCTGTGACAGACACACGATCGCTGCACCTCTAGCAGGTAACACTGCCATATAACACCCCAGTCCCATTCAGTAAGCTGCTCATGTCAGAAGACTGCTTATACTGTTATATCATGGGGATGTGTGGTATAGACATACCAGTGTCCTAAATTACAGCATTTGCTTTTTTATTTGCCATATCAGTGTATAAATGTGTCCTCTTGTGTTTATAAAGGTTTTCTAAATGGAGATTCAGTGTAGAAATTAGTGTTCTAGAAAAGGACGGTTCCCTGTAAGTTGGGCTTTTTTTGGGGGCTTTTTAGGATTGTTTTGGGCTTGTTTTTCACCAAGTGGTTGCTTGATTTTTATTTCAGAGTTGGCAACCCTGCCTCCTAGCTATGGTATGTGAATTCACTATGCTCGCTTCCAGGCCCGCATCCTCCATACCTCGTCTTACCTATACTATGCAGTCTGGAGGCAGCAGGACCAGGAGAAAGACGGGTCACTATGCATAAGGCACAACGTAGTATAGCAATAAAATGACAGATGATCCCATCCTTTTTAATGTGGATGAGGAAAGAAGATTAATTGAAGGAAGGACACAACAATGATTTATCTGCAGGAAAGTACAGGAAATGAACTGACTGCAGCCACTAGCTAGCTGTGCTATTCTTACACTAGATACTAAGAAAACACATATTGCACGGTGAACAATTTCAATCCAGCCTTACACCTTTATAGTTTCATGCTGCAGCATGATGATTAACAGTCCCAGCGCTACAGAAGATAACGGTGCTGGATCTGTCAATGAGCATGGTCTGACCTTGACTAGATTTAAATTGGCCAACTTATATACGGTTTCTCCCGGGTGCCAGGGGAAACAGCAGAACCAGTCATTAATGCACTTTCCAGAATGGAAATGAGTCTTCAGTTATGTAACAAGCAACTTTTAAGGTTTATAAGAAGGTTAAGGGTTAAATGGGGTGGGGGGGGGTGATACATTTAAAAGAATGTGTGGTGAACGGATATGATATATATATATATATATATATATATATATATATATATATACACACACACAAACACTGGTGAGCTTTATTAATGCACAGAATGGACAGGAACTAATTTAGGGAGACGAGTATAATAGAACAGAGACTGAAATTAATTGCTGCAAAGGGGGGAAAAGAGCCTCTTGTGGCATAAATGGTAAATCAGTCTATCACCAACATACTGACTACAGGTACAGTGTTAGGTACTACAATGATGTTTATATGCCTAAAATTAAGATAATTTTAGCAAAGATCAAACACTTTAAATTGGTTTATAAGTGGTTATCAAGATAGAATTTCTGTGATTCTTAAATAAATGTGAGATAAATGCTTCTCAGTGTGTAAATGGTTTTACAACTAGCAACTTTTCTCCCTTTGCTAAGGAGTGAAATGAAACATATACCCATATGGGGTGGCAAAAAAAATCCCAACAAACAAATGGCTTTTATCATATTATAGGCCAAAGGCGAAGGCTTACTATAAAAATACAGTAAAAAAGTAATCTATATGAATGGAGACATTTTAAAAATTCCTAATATAGGCAAAATTTGACAGATTTGATCACTTGAATAGTATTGAACATATCAAAAATACTAGTTAATTTTTAAATAGTGTGAAGTACAGGACACCTTGTCACAAAGCCCCAGGGGGGTGAAATGCAATCAGCAATTTCCTCTTCTTCGGCACTTCTACCCTTTAATGACTGCATGAGAAGCAAAAGCTTTCATTGTCATTCCTGTGCTAACAACGCCTTTAGTAGCAGCAGACACAGGACCATTTTACTGCATCCTGCAAAATCTGTCCAAACGCTGGGTACACACTACAGGGTTTTCAGCAGATTATCAGGCAAATCACACAATAAACGACCGTTTGGCCCAATATCACAATGTGTACACTCCAACAATGAACGATTATCGTTCCGAAGCACATCGGATCATTTGACTTTGAAACCAAACTAAAAATCTCATTCAGCAGTGGAACGATGTCCTTCCAATTCTGCAGCGTGTAGGCTCTCATGACCGACAGTGTCCATAGATCTCTATGGAGTGCACAGAGTCATGATCTTTTCAGCAGATTACTACAACAGATGGAGAGCACAGATCTGAAGGTAAAACGTGTAAAATGTATTTAATGTGTACACATTAATTGGCATGCCGATTTTCTTTTAGCCCAGTAAAATCGCTGATAAAATCGTTAAGAATATCACATCAGGAGAAATTTTGGATAGTAAGTATCCAGCCTAAGAGAAAATGAAAAGCAGAGTGTGGGCAAATAGCAGGCCAAGTATCAAAAGGTTCCAAAATAGTCCAAGGCTGGGTATGTACTGTGGCTGCATTAAATGTCATTGGCACTCTATGGAAAACACATTCTCCTTTTGCAAAGTGATAATGAGCTCTTGCAGGGGGGTTTAGGTCAACTGGACACTCTATAGACCCCTATGTTCGCTTGTGAGAGCAAGTAAATGGAGCATGCATGTTAAAAAATAAAATAAAGAAATAAAGAAAAAACAGAAAAAAACACAAAACAAAAAACACAAGCATTGACGCAGCAATGCAGATGCTCCAAACGACAATCACAAAACTTGGGTGGGTATGGTGGTCACTGAAACCAATGCGTTCATTCCCATACTGATTTACATGTTTTTTTTAAATAGAATTAAAAAAACACAATAATTGAAAGGATTTAATGGTTTTGTGTCACTCGTTAAATTTGGGGCAACAGAGTACACTGCAATACACCACTTGCCTTTTAACACAACTGTACTATATTCAGGTAGAGTTATCATGTAGACTCTTTCTCAGACAACGGAAAGCATAATAGATATCAAAAGATTATAACCCGCTATTAACATACTAAGTTAAATACAAAATGCCACAACATAAAATGACAACATAAAAGAAAACAATACACTTACAAATATTAAAGGAACGGTTTAAACAGCTAATAATGATAGACTGGCAATGTTTAGGCTTTGACCCTCATGTCAAATGAATTTCTCACATGAGACCAGGTAAATCAATGGCAGCAATAGGTTGAAGGGTTTAATCTTGGTGATTGACATATCCCTGCACCCAGTAGACAACAAACCTTGTCTCTACAGCCCAAAGAAAAAAGTCTTTGAAAGCTTAAAAGGATTTAGATGGACAGCCAGTGTCACTGCAAGGGTCAGCAATTTGCACAAGTATTTGCTTTAAAACTATAAGGTTACTTTAACCTGTGTGTAGCACTGTCATGTAGATATTGCTGGCTATTCCTTGCCAGTGTCCTGAACATGGTTTAATTAGAAGTATGTGGCATCACTATGTGCAGACAGCTGCAAAATGCAAGACTCAAATTGGTATCAAATGTTCTAAAATAAATATATATATATATATATATTTATTTTGTTTGTTGACAAATATATTCCACAGTGCTCGAGGTAAAGCTGCCAAATTTTACATAGTTTGTTATTAACGAAAAAGTAACCTATTAGGCAACATAGCGACGGAGCAACATATATTGAAATCATCATATTTTGGCTGTAAACAATTGTTTGACTGCTGGAAGGAAACCTCGCCACAATACGACAAAGCAACCAATCTATTTCTAAATAGCAAATTATTGTAAATGCCAATATATAAAATCTGCTACACATTACAAAATCAGACTCGCGCAACACTGGATGACTATGGTAACAAGTATATAAATTAGCAGATTAACTGTGTGGTATAGGCAGACCAAAACCCAAGAGTTCCAGCAGTATTTACTCAACAGAAAGAAAATATTCAAGCACATGTTTGGTCTGTCCGAGGAATCATACCACACCAAGTTAAGCAGAAATAGGAGCATGTCATACAAGAAATAAACAGTGGGGGGGGGGGGGGGGGATTTTGCTGTGTCTCTATCTCTCATATACAGTTGTCAAACCTGCAATCCCACCTACGGGGTCTTTGTTTTTTTTTTCTATAGCAAGTTAAGCACCTTTTAGGTATGCATTACAATCATGGTTTTTTTAGCTATCCCCTGACAAAATACCATCACCTTTTCAGAATCTTTCTGGAAGGCGCCAAAGTAGGTTTGCCGGTCACACAACAAATCACAGCTCTCGACAAGTCATGTGAAGGGAGAGGATTTTACAATACACAGAGCAGACAGCACTCAGACAGGTGTTTCAAATCCTCTCTGCTCACTAGACCATGTACTATGTGACTGTAGTCACCATGGTTGTCAATGACATTGTGCAGAATTATAATTAGCAGCAGTCTGAAGAAACAAACCAAGGAAAATGGTAAATACAAAGATTCTTTTTATAGTCTGCATGTTGTTAAAAAAAGAAATAAAAAAAAATGGTGGGATAGCTGCTTTAAAAAATCATGTAAAATAACCATATTTCTAACATTTTCTCCATCATAGAAATATATACAAAACAGGTGGTTTAGGTGAGAAAGGGTTTATTTTAAGACATTCATATTACAACAAAATACGTATGTTTTTAAAATTTGTATATTTTAACAGTGGTGCTCAACCTCAAATGACGCCAAAAATCTCAGTTCTATACAACATGATCAGGGGACACAGATTCTTAAACCTCACTAGGGAGCTCAGTCCATTGACTGTGCATTTATGCCTTAGGATACTTTGTTATCCAAAACCTCTCATTACTGAAAGAGGTTGCTTGTTTTACAACTAAATTATTGTCCTACTGTCAAAGGGTTTTTTAAAATATACCATTATTCCCTCCTGAAATATAGCAGAGATATGGCATTCATTTCAATAAACATTATAGAATTTTCAGCGCATGTATATAGGAAACATGATTTGGTAATATTAATTTGTAGGGTAGACCCATTATCCCTATAGGTTCCTTATGGGCCTAAGTAGGTCATAGACATGTTATCTGGGTTCTTTCAGCAGTTATAAATCAATACAGAGGTCTTCACAAACATTTAATATAAGAAGTATAGCTTTGATCCATTCAAGGAACATTTAAATAATTAGGATTGGCCCAGATATTTCAGGCCTTAAAACTCTTAACTGGCTAATAAAAAAAACTTAATTGCTCTTCTGTTATAACAGAGCATCTCTGAGTAAACAAACAACCATCTAAGGCAACAGAAAGCAGACCTCTGAATTTTGTCTGTTTCCTTCATCAAAATACATTAACCACAGTGAATTGCTGGAAACCAATTTGACTAGAAGCAGCCAAATCAGACATTAGGATGGATCATGACAACTGTGCTCAACATTCAACCACCAGTCAACTGTAAGGGGGTGAACTCAGAGGTCAACCTGCAAGCCGAGGGTCACAATCAGATGACATCAAACTGAACATGCTAGCTGAACTGTAAAAAATCCTAACATGTTGCCCTTCTTGTTGCTTCTGTGACTTCCTCCATAATGATTGTTGTATGACATCTTAACAAGCACCACAAGACTTCGCATACAATACAGGACACTAATTTATGTGCTAAGCTTCAACTTTCACAAGATACATAATCAATGCAACTAAACAGATTTAAAAGTACCAAGCTGTGACATAATCATGGCTTTAATCATTTTGTCTCTTAATGCCATGAGGACAAAACAGTAGTCTAGTCATCACCTTGCCCCCTTGCCAGACTTTTCCTAGCAGAAATACAATAGACAAAGGCAGGAAAGTGATTTGTTTTGGAACAGAGATTCTTTGGGAAGAGACTTGTATCTAGGAACTACATAGCTTGCATTAACTAACCCCAAGATTGCAACTGACAAAAGGGTTGTTGCCAAAAAGCCGACAAGCATCTATAACCATCATCCAGTAGGACACCTGAAAGGTAGAAGTAATACTACACACTGAATTATGCATCTGTTCATATAAAAAAAAGCAAAAAAGGCCACTACTGGAAGTTTGCTTGAGATATTTTTCAAATACTCCGTCATAACATTACGAAAAAAAAACCTGTGTCAGGTTTACTAGTACTTGTCAGAGACAGATAACCAAGAAAATTATCACATCCAGCATTTAAATATGTCCCGGCAATTCAGTGATCAGCGCCAGTAAATCATCAGTAGCACTAAGATGACTGCTACAATTTATAGGTCTTTGGCAAGATGTCGACTGCCAAACCCAGTTTTACCATCCACATGTCCTAACAGACAAGGGTATAGTCTAGAACAGGCCCACAGTAAGAGCAGTTCTTGGGCTCTATAAAACCACACAGCTGAGGAAAGAATTAATGACCTCAGCCCTAGAGAAAGGATGTTGCACATCAACTTAGTGATCCATAAAGCTCAAACCAAGGTCATGTAATTGTGTGATGGATACAATAGCTGTCAATAAAGCTGCACTGAGGCATTGCAGCATCACTCCAGAACTGGATATGTGCAAAGAAATCCACACACTGATTGCTTAAAAAAAATAAAAAAATAGGTTATATTAATCGCCAGCGAACTGTGATGATGCAATTTGAGGTAATACAATAGGTTAATATATAAACAGGATTGTAAAGGTTTACCAGGGCACCCACACTCTCTCCCATCACCACTACACAGTATGTCAGAACACCACATCAGTTAATCACTGACAGAGAAGGCTGATATAATAGTAAACTGTGCAGGGGTGCGTCTTTTCAGGTACAGCCAGTTCTTCCTCCCCACCCCCAAGTGTCCCTTACTAGTCTGTAGTGCAGATATAAAAGGAGACGGGAGGAGCACTGGAGAGACAAAATTCTGCCGACTCACTAACTTGGCTATTTTTTTGGGAGAAGGCCATCTGGCAAGGAGACACCCACAGCACCCAAAAATCTAAAAAGTGCTGGATTTTTTTTTTCATTTCACACAATATTCAATATTAGGGGCATATTCAATTACGATTCCGGTCCGCGGGATCGCGCCGGAACGGGCCGCGAACTTAATCCACGTTACCGCAATAACGTGGATTCTCGTTCGCAGCCCATAGGGTTGCGTACGAAAATCTGCGTTATTGCGGTACCGTAAAACCAGCAATAACGCGCACTTTCCGCCGTAACGTGCGTTACCGCGAACCGGAACCCTAATTGAATATGCCCCTTAGAGTTACTTTCCCAATCTCCTCTGGCACCTAGGTTCTAAAACAGAGAGCAGAACCACCATTTTAAATTAGCATTATTTAGTGCTAAAAATACACAAACAAACATCATACTGTTGGCTTTAACAGAAATTGTGGCAAAAAGGGAAAATAAAACTAGAAGGAAATTAATTTTGGAAGGAGAAAAATTAAAAATATTAAGACCTGACCAGCTAGGAAACTGTACACAGCTTAGTAACTCAAGTTACAGTGTTTGTGCTGATTATTATTCCACAAAAACTAATCATAAAACACACACAATGGACTATGGGGTAATATATAAGCTTAAAGAAATATAATGATACAATTGCTTGCCAAATTTAAAAAGAAAAAATATTTTGTTCATACATTATTAAGTCATTTCAACCACAACAAATTAATTTCTGCTAATAACGCCTATAGCATGCAGGGGGATGTTTGGGAATTTTATACACATTCCCCATCAGTGCCTACCTACGGACCATATGGACATATCCTTGTAAAAGCTTTTCATTTCCCAAATTTGACTGGACAGGTTCTTCTATTCTGTATCTCTGTTGAAGTATCCAAATTACTTCCTGGACATATCCAGCTAAGAGTAGACAGACCTTATAAACTAAAATCATGAACTGGGATACTAGTGGCACAAACAATGGAAGGCAAATTTTATGCAGAAAATTAAGCCATAAAATTATAAAAACATAAAAATCCCACTCGACGAGTGTCTTATGTTCAAGAACACTCAACTTTTTCATTCCTTCTTCTGCTGCAAACACCATTAAGCAGTTGTAGCAGCATCCATACTGAGCTCTCCATAAATCATCATCATCATCATTTATTTATATAGCGCCACTAATTCCGCAGCGCTGTACAGAGAGCTCACTCACATCAGTCCCTGCCCCATTGGAGCTTACAGTCTAAATTCACACACACACACACACACACACACACACACACACACACACACACACACACAGACTAGGGTCAATTTTGATAGCAGCCAATTAACCTACCAGTATGTTTTTGGAGTGTGGGAGGAAACCGGAGCACCCGGAGGAAACCCACGCAAACACTGGGAGAACATACAAACTCCTCACAGATAAGGCCATGGTCGGGAATTGAACTCATGACCCCAGTGCTGTGAGGCAGAAGTGCTAACCACTGAGCCACCGTACTGCTTAAATGGGGACATTTTAAATATCCCTGTCTTTTACAGGGGAAAAAGACAGCTAAAGTGCCCCCTTCTTCCCCCCGATAGGCAGCGTATTAGAAACAGCAGGAACATGGACAGCTGACCCCACCACTTTCAAGTTGCTGGGAGGTAGCTTCACTCTAGAATTTAGTGCTTAGATGGGCGCCGCAGCTATACATTAATGTGCTGCTGTCAGAGAGAACGCTCCTGCAAGGTGCAGCTGAAGGTGAAACACCCTTTAACTCAATACTGCCAACAGCAATGAGATTCAATACCATCACATGTATAAGTTACAAATGCTGCACTACAAACTAAATTTAGCTTCTACCATACACAGGAAACATTCAAGCCCACTGGATTATATTCAAAACTACTGCACTCTGCTAGCTGATAAACAGCACCTTCCATAATGCTCAGTTGACCAAAGAAATAATGGAGTAGTTGACTGACAAAAAATTGTCAGTTCACTTCCCATCCACCATTTCTAGGACAAACCAAATCCATGTCGAGAGCTTTGAAAGCCACAGCAGATAAAAGACAAGGTCAGGAATTAAATTTTGCAAGGCAATTTTGAGGAGAGAGAGAGATTTAAAAGCTGGCAAGTTGAGTAGAGATCTAAAATGACCAAGCACATTAAAAAAGGAAATAAAACTCCAATAACTCACTACAGCATGCACCAATGCATGACTGATTTTGTCAGGCATCCCACTTTGTCTTGTGACCAATTGAACAGGTACAGTAAGTTCATAAATGCACTAACAAGCCTCAGTGTGAGTCATAAGTGATTCCACGTCTAGATATCACCCAGGTTTGGCCATCAGACATGACCTGAATGGAATGATACGGTCACTGCCCCCCCAAATAAATAAATCCTTCCTTTTCGCCACAAGATGCTGCTTGATGCTCATGGAAGAAGTGAGAGAAAACTATATAGTACAAGATGTAGATATTCGGCAGCTTAGATGAATGAATCTGCTCTTTTTCTGCCAGGCTCATCCATCATATGTATCTAACACACATGATCCAGGTTGAGCTCTTTGCAAGTTTCTATTCACTGGGGCACAAGACCTTGAAACAAAAATATAACACATTCTGAAACATTAAAGCTTTCTACGTATCCAACATGTGCGTACAAGAGCAGCAGTTTGTGGGAAAAATAAAAATAAAACTGTAGTTTTGCCATAGCAACAACTTTTCAAATACAAAAAAAATAGTTCACTGAATTTGTGACTAAATGCAAAGTGGCAGAGCTGGCTCTGTGATTGACAAGTGCTCAATTATAGCTGGGATGTTATCAAGCTCAGGATATGTGACAATATGAGCTGCCAAAGAGAATTTATACTGATAAAAGAACAACTCCTAAAAGTCCGTCAGACTTTGTTTCCATCAATGACAAAGTTGACGTGCAGACAGACAGCTAAATGCCACTGTGACAACAAAGCAATTAACTTGAACAATATCTTAGCTAATTGGTAAACACAGACATGAAAACAAAAAAAAAAAGATTCCTCAAACAATTACTTGAATAAAAAGAAAACAGAATTTTTTTAGGACAACTAAAAAAGCACTTAGGGCTAGATTTACTAAGCTGTGGGTTTGAGAAAGTGGGGATGTTGCCTATAGCAACCAATCAGATTCTAGCTTTCATTTATTTAGTACTTTCTACAAAATGACAACTAGAATCTGATTGGTTGCTATAGGCAACATCCCCACTTTTTCAAACCCACAGCTTAGCAAATCTAGCCCTTAGTGTAGATTTGAAGAAGATTTCACCAAATCCCTTTGCAAAAAATTGTGAAAAATAAAATATAAATAGTAACTTCGGCTCAAAGGTCCAAAATGATGACCATTTGTAATTTCGCTCCTAGAGGAGTTAACTGTGCAGAAAAAAAACCAAACAAAAAAAACAGGAGACAATTCATTCTGATTAGGTTAGAGGTCAGAATAGTAATGTGACCACACATGGGCAGAGCTAGTGGACAAAGTTAAATCAAAACGAAAGGATTGAGTCATAGGGCACTTCAGCATTGAAGAAAACAAATGCTTATTCACATTTAAAATGTACTCTCCTTGGGGAATGAAGAATTAGCCAGCCATGAAATATATACAGCTATCTTGACCAATGTCCCGATGTGGATCTCTGCAAGGGTTAAATATTAAAGAGGCCAAGGTGGTTTTCAAAATAGTTAAAATGCCAGCCATGGAGTTAGAACATACGGTGTACTTTTGTATATATGGGCAGTAAGACCCATATATTAGAAGGGTTGATAAATCTACCTGTGTATCATTATAGATCAGTCTTAAGGTAAAAACAATCTGTCTATTGTGTATTATAAAAGAATAATGTACTCACACTTTAAATTATTAAAGATATTAGAAGCCACCTCTGAGCTTCATGACTAAACGGACATTAAATTACAACTACAGTAAGGCTATATACACACAGGTGTTAACATTATGCATTGCTAATGCAAGTTAATCACATATAAAAATAACGTACTACACGGTAAATATTAGCATTTAGCTGGTGGAATAGAACTGTACTGTCAGACACAATGCTTCTTGTTCCATTTCAGTACATCTGATGCATGTCAATATATACATATCAAAACGTGTATAAATATAATGGAGATTATACGTGTGTAGTTAGCCTTAGACTCACAATAAAATCTCTCTCCTAAAGCCACACGTTCCTAGAATGACAACATATCTTCCAGGTTAATTTATGACTATGGAATAGTATGGACCATCATTATTATAGCCTGTGCTACATAAAGTGGTTTTACTTGCGGTTAGCAAATCAATACAACAAAACCAGAACAGAAGACTAATGTTATAATGTATTTTCTTTCACTTTGCAGATGCACAAAAAAAATAAAAAAAATAAAAATACCTCTGGATCAATAAACAATGTCTCTTTGCAGGCATATGAAATGTTGCCATCTAAACAAGTTCTTTTACATGCACTTTCCTATCACAGGTCAGGCTCATGTTGCAGCGGCTGTGTTCTGAATTTGGGTTTTAATGCTGAGTAAGGGTTATATAAGCTGCTTGCAGGATGAAACCACAGTAAGAATGATCTGACAACTACTGATATAGCTTGTGTTCCAGCTCCCTTGTCTGCTGGCTGTATTAGAATTCCTTAAATAAAGATGGAAGGAAATGAACAAGGTTACATGCAGATATTATATATGGTGACAGAGGAGGTGCATTTTATTCATATCTATTGAAAACCATTTACTCATATACAAGAAAAACAAAAAAAAGACTAAATCCCTATGCATCCCCAATATACAATATTGGAAGGGTGCTTATGATCTATACAGTTTATAAAAATGGGTATAACTTGTTTGGCTTGAAAAGCAATATAGAAGATTAATTTGTGTAGAACATATAGTACTTTTTGTAGCATATTAGAATAAAATCATTTTATTTTATTGGAATTATATAGGGAGAAAAAAAGGGCTTTCCATTGTACTCATAGCTTCACATAATTACAATATAGAAACTAAATTTTATATGGGTCAGTTCTCTAGAGAGAAGAAATGTTTGTAATTTAAGATTTTAGACAGTAGAGTACATATTTTAGTTCTACAGTTTGCCCTCTGATCGTATACCACCCCTATACAGAAGTATAACTTTCTTGTGCACACAAATCTTTAGTTTGGAAAAGGGTGGGGTAAAGCCAGGACTAGGAAAAAAAAATATTGGGCAGCTGGCGAAATTTGAGGAGTGTTGGCAGCAACAATCATTCACACCTTGTTATGGTTTAGTGGTATTTTATATTATGTTGTCATGGGTTTTTTTTCTAGACTAATGGGGCACTCTTCTAATAATATATATTACATTTGTAATATGATAATTATATATAAAACTAGAAAGGAAAGACTGAATTTGAAAGGTCATGCTAATACAAAACGGCCAACCCCATTAATTTTCCCCAGTAGAGATGTAAATATGTATACTTTTAGAAACATATTTGGAATATAGTTACATAGGATTTTATTTTACTCCCAGTTGGTGACCACTATAAACAGCACATACAGATTGAATGTAAACTGAATCTAACGGTACCTGGAAAGAAATCTAATATTAGATCGGGTTTGCATGGATTTGTTAGTGCAGGCTTGCAGAAAGTGGATTGGAGCATCCTCTGCCCTCACCTAGTCTGCCATTGAGGGGGTCCTAGCTACTGAAGTTACAGGATTCCCTCTTACATCTAATCTAAGTTTCATGCACTTTGCATTAGATACAGTGTTCAGTTTTGACATGATGGGGTAGGATCCAATTAAGTGCAAACTCCAGTAGGAGTCTTGTATGATTTGTGCCTGCAGGCAATTCCAGGTATTACATCTCTGAACCAGCAGTGTTGCCATAACTTCCCGTGGAGCCTTATCATACACGGCTTCAATGGGAAATCCCTGGCATCCTTGCCCCTTATATACTGCGATCCTGGTGCCAGGTACCAAACAAAATGGACATTGACTGCAGGGAACCAGTGATGATGGTGTGCTTGACAGGAGCAGCCATTTATAAATTGCTACCAAGAAGAAGCAAAATCATTTATGCATTCTTCTTTAAAAGGACACTGCACAGTGCATTGCTGAGCATATAATGGCAGATAAAGGACAATTGTATATGGTGGTATAGATAAAAAGGTTATACCAATTTGTTAACATCTTTAGGACAAACTAAAACACATTTTCTATGTACCTGTTGTAGAAAATGTAATAGTTTTAACAATGGTGTTACCAAGGCTGCCTACATGCCCTTTGTATCCGTTTGCTCTATAATCCACTCATCTCCTAATAGCACCCTCCTTTTTTGTCTTAAAATGCCCATACACTGGAATATCCAGCAGCAGGTTCTTAATATACAGGCCATGTTTATTTAATCAACCAATAAAAAACTTGTGGCCATAATCTAGATCAGTGTTTCCCAAACTCAGTCCTCAGGTACCACTAACAATGCAGGTTTTCCATATCTCCTTGCTGGAGCACAGGTGTATTCATTACTGACACATTATAATTATACCACCTGTGAATCTGTTACAATGTGTCAGATCGTAATGAATGCACCTGTGCTCCAGCAAGGAGATATGGAAAACATGCACTGTTAGGGGTACCTGGGACTGAGGACTGAGATTGGGAAACACTGATCTAGAGGCAGAACCAGGTTTGACACAAATGGGGGAATGGCCAGAGCCAGACATTTGGAAACAGTCAGCAGCCAAATGAAAAGCTGCTAGTGAAAAATGAACAATAAGTATGTACGCCACTTGAAAGATAAAGTGTTCTGCAATGTACTAATGTTTTTACATATTGCATAAAAACAAACCCTTTTTTTTTTTACAAATGCCTCAATCCAAACTGTCTTAAAAAAGTACTCTTAATATGCAACCAAAAAGATTAATAGGTAGCAAATTACTTCAAAACAGACAACAAAGCCCTTGCAGTTAAATAACAATGCTGATAAAGAATAGGGTTTGAAAAAACAAACAAAAAACTCACATTCACCACAGCTGTCAATTCAAGATCTCAACAGCACACTTACAGCAGAATGCCTGTGTACCATCCTATAATTTAACTACAATGGGCTTGTACAGTCATGTTTGTTTCATAAATAAACCATCTCTATGAACCACAGCAGCCTTGTAAGCCAACAAGGCCTTTGCTGATCATCACCTCCAGCTAGCAAGCCTAGATGTAACACTTATAGCTTATACATAATAAAGCAGAACATTCACAGATATGAAATAAAAGAAATCTACCATTTGTGAATCCCGCAAGATTCCCAAAGTTCAGTGGATTTGGAGATTTTGCTGTCCACTTACTGAAAGAAAATAAAACAAACACGTTCTCGGAGCTCCTGCTAAAATAAAAGCACATTAATATTTTGTATCCGAAACATACATTTGTTAATCAATGAAGTTTACCCAAAGTTCCTCTTTGCACATCATTTTACCAATAGGTTTCTAAATTCACCCTGTGGAAATAAATTGGCTTTGAAGCAGAACCTTGGAACTTGAATTGGACAAAAATTATCTGGAGGATATTGAAGGAATGAGGAGAAAATCGATGACCTTTACTTTGAAATGACTACAGGGCTTATGTTAAAAAAACAATTTCTAGCATCCTTACTGAAGAGGGAGAGCAGGTTTTCCCATCAGCCATCATAAGCCTACACTAGCACATGGAGAGAGGAGCCTCACTGGTCACATGTATACAAAGACTGTAGCAGAGATAGGAATGTATGCTTACAATTTACTTGAACTAATATTTCGGCAGCAAAACAGCCACATGATCTACATGGTCTCCAATTTACATATAACTTAAAATAAATGCTCTTTAAATGGAAATCATACTTTAGCAAGAATAACAAAGCTGCAATATAATGGTCAACGGCAAGAATGAACTGCACGTGTGGCCGCACATAGCCATTGCAATCCCACTAATAATCAGATCAGAGAGTAATTTGGTATCAGATGTGGATGAGGAGACTGCAAACATAAGGTGTGCCTACACTTTAAGGTGAAACACAAAGGCTAACTGGGTTTTCAGTCAACTTGTGCATACAGGATCAGATTGTGTCACAATAAGGAGCACTCATTTGGTATTCCAACATGTGGACACTTACGGGCTTTTGTCAATAAAGCTCCACTCAAGTCAAACTTCCTTCACTGTGGATATCCCAAAAGGTGCGTTTCCCCTGTTGAGACTCCCACCATTACCTGCATTTTGCTACCTATACTTCATTGTTTAGTCCTCCAGCCATCAGGACTATGCAAATACTGTCAAGTAATTAAGTCAAGATATCACCTAATAAATGGACAGGTGCCTCGGGCATCCAATTAGCTGCCTAGGCTTAGGCTAGGTACGCACTGGAGAATTCTCCGACCGATAAGTTATGTACAATAACTTTATCTTTGACCGAAGGTCCAATCGCTTGGATGATTAATGCGTACACATTAGTCACGTTAACGAAAGACCGACCACCTGGTTAGCGACTTTTCAGTCATATTGTCGTGAGCAAATATTTGAATTTTGTACACACTGATACGTCATATGAGGTCAATCTAACGATACCCCCAAGAAATTTAAATAAAGGGCAGAGCATGTTCAATAGTAACCACCCCAAACCTCATAAAAATCTGTTGGATTTACAATGAGTGGTTTACTCTGTGTATTTTAGAAATAAATATATGCATTAACAAGCAAATAAAGGTTTGATTATAAAATATGTTGAATGTACATGTAAAAGTGTTACAGAACACAGGAGCAAGATGCATTACCATTTACACAGGTGTACTAATATCCAACTAGTCATATAAAATACACATCTATAGGAAACACAAAAACTTGTTATATGAAAAAAGTTATATAATTATGTAGGCAAACAAATGTAATACAGAAATTTGCATGAATGTGTATTGAGTGTACAATAAATAAACAAAGGATTGTAATTATGTAGGCATCCATAGGCAATACACATAAATAGATTTTTGGGTTTGTTTTTATAACACTACACTGACAAAAGGTTTCTACTTGAAATGGCAGACATATGCTATATGCATTAATGCAATAGTCACCTGCTATTGCTTTACCGCTAGTAGCACCTAATTACCATATGAGTGACGTGCGGACACTGCACCACGTGGGACTGGTACAGGCATCAGAAATTAACATACACACGCCCCCAAAGGAGTCGCTGCTCGAGGAACTACTGGCAATTGCTCGTGGATTCGATCGGAAACTTATACACACTACATTATCGTTAAGTGATGGTCGTACTGTTAAATATTTTCCGACCAACCAAATGAGCCGACAATCAACACTTTGGAACGACTTTCAACCATTGTGTTACTATACACATTAACCCGATTTCCAAACCGATCGGCCAAATGTTGGCTTATTTGCCTAATTATTGGACGAAAACGCTCCAGTGTGTATCTAGCCTTAAATCATTCACTTGACACAGTTGAATAGAACTGTTCTAATCTACGGAGTAACTATTCTACTATGGCTAGAGGACTGGACAGAAGAGAGATAAAATAAATAAAAAATAATTGGGGGGGGAGGCGAGATAATTGTGGAGGGATTCCCCATCGGTGTACTACCCAAATAAATTGGGTAGTAAATTGATATGGAAATGGATAAAGGGGGTAAAAGATGCCACTGTAAAATACATTGCTGTTAATAGGAAAGTTTCTGGAGTCAAATTAGAAACTACTCTGGCAGGATGGACTTTTAGGGCCCGATTCATTAAGGATCTTAAATGAAGAGGATTCTTATTTCAGTCTCCTGGACAAAACCATGTTACTTTGTAAGGGGTGCAAATGAGTGTTCTGTTTTGCACATAAGTTAAATACTGACTGTTTTTTCATGTAGCACACAAATATCAACTTTCAATTTCAGTGTACAAATAAGCTATCAAGTATTTGAGTGCTACATGAAAAAACAGTCAGTATTTAACCTATGTGCAAAACAGAACACTCATTTGCACCCCTTACAAAGTAACATGGTTTTGTCCAGGAGACTGAAATAAGAATCCTCTTCATTTAAGATCCTTAATGAATCAGGCCCTTAGAGACAACAATTTTATGAGTAAATAGTTAAAGTTTGGCCATTACAGTAAAGCATTTTTATCTGTCGAGTTAATTTTCGCTTCACACCAGTAAGGCAAGTTTTTAATATTAAAATTGTACTCATTTCTCTTCAAGACAACCTGGTAATCAAGTTTACAGTTTACCTCCTAATGCAAATTAAAGCTTTGATCCTCAGCAAGCACAAGGCCCATGTAAAGCGATTAATAACTTTAAACCTTGATCTTGTGCTAGGCATTGAGAATTACGGCCATGAAAGGTTATGTACTTCTGATTCTTTTGTTACAGAACTTTTTATGTGCTAGATCACTGGAGAAAAGGAGAGAAGACCAAACCCTGTTTATATCTTTGTAACAAAACATGCCCATATGTTTCTCATTTCATGGATTATGATTTTGATTACTGAACTGGACAAGGGCATCACAATATCTCAGCATTCCAAAAAGGGATTTGTGATTCTCAGCTAGTCGCAAGAACACATTTGAAACCATACTGCAGTGGGCTTGTAATGTTTATCAGCTGAACAGTCATTTCAAGTAGACATTTAACTGTATACTGCAAACCATGCTATTATTGATTTTGTGCACCAAGAGATTGCAGTCAAAGCATTTGATACAGCATTTGGCCTTTTCAACTGAATAACACTAGAAAGGTAAAAAAAAAAAAAAAAAAAAAAAAACACACCTCTTGCTAGACAGAGGTATATACAAGATTCATGTTAAGGGCTTTGGTGTTACCACAATGCTTTCAGTATTGACAGAAAGCACAGTTGGCTACATGGAACAAAACTATCCCTAAATTGACAGGCTGTGACCCCTAATTTTTTACTGTATTTTTTTCCATTTTATTGTTTCTAAAAATAAAGAATTTTTGAAATAACTCATTATTGATTAGAAATAACACCCGCTACCATAAGCAGACTTTCATGGCTGCCCCATGTGTCAACTTAGGGACAGAATGAGTGAAAATATGGATCCAAGTTACAGAAATCAAAGTATACAAATACAATGCTTAACACTTTTAGACCCTTCACCAGTACTTTGACCCGTAGAGTGGCTGATGAACACAAACTGTCCAACAACCAGAAACCATCCAGTCAACAGTTACCCTTTATTTATAAACAACTTATTTATGCGAAGTGGTAAACAAGTGCAGGTTAACACTAAGGGGGGCTTTAGAAAAAAAAAAACACACACCATGGTAAGCAGAGGTACTTACCAAAATAGCAAAAAAGTCCTACTTCTAAAACAATCATGTATGAAATAACAGATCGGTCTACAAAAAAAGTATGCAGAAAAAAGTATGCAAAATAAAAAAATAGAATTATTAACGCAGGAATTGTAAGGCGCCACAGTGCTCCGTAGCACTGTACAATAGGGAAATCCATACATGTCTAAAACAGGGACATACAAGGTAAACAAAATAAATGAAGACATTAAAACAAAAGGGTACGGAGGACCCTGCTCATTAGAGAGCTTACATTCTAAGTAGAAGAGGGCACAGCTGAAACAGGAGGAGCGAGTGTGGCTTGGAGTGGAGATTGGGACAGTTGTGAGGGTGCATTAGTGTGAATAGTGCTATTGGGGATAAGGTCACTTCTTTAATAAAAAAAAAAATGAAAAAATAGAGATGGGTTTTCAAAGAGCATTTAAAGATTTGAAGGCTGTGGGAAAGTCTGATAGAGCGTGGTAGGGAATAAGTGAGGAGCAGCACGGGAGAAGTCTCATAGGCGGGAGTGAGGGGTGGTTACCAGAGAGGAGACAAGGCGCAGGTCAGAGGTAGATTTAAGAGGAAGGGATGGAGAGTATTTTGATAAGAGTATAAATTCATTTAGGGGGTGCTAATGAATTTGTCTAAGAATGCTTTACCAGCCATTGAAATATGCCATTGTTTTACATTATTTCACTGCACATAAGACCTGTAGCACTTACACAAGGCAGGGTGTGTCACTCATTTTAAAAACGGTCAAAAACAGAGGCCTGCAGCAGAACTTTGAAAGGGACATTTAATGTCAGGGTAGCCACACACACAGTAATAATTTTATCAAATTTTGTATTGCTCTTGTGTCAGTGTTATAATATTTCTATATCTTTTCCTGAACACACAAGCGACTAGTTGAAAATCCCTAGCCTGAAATTTATTTTATTACTTTTCAAAGTTTGCTTAACAAAAAAAAAACACAACACATAGTATTCTTAATTTAGTCTACCATTAGTTGCAACGTGCCTTTTGGTTTTGTCTATGGCGAGAACAGACTGTCAACATAATTATTGTCCCCCCAAAAAATTGCAATTATTCATATGAACTTAAAATTACAAGCCAGGCTGCAACGAAACAGTACTTTTAATGCATTACACTGTAGCATAGGTGGTATGTAAAACAAAAAAATTCAAATGACAATTCCTTTAATATCAAAAAGCACAGTTACTGTGCAGTCACAGTAAAAGACATTGCATAATGGATTGACACCACACAGTGTAGCAAACAAATAATCCTTTCAGAAATATCAGCAGACACACAATGCAGTAATAGTCTGATCACTTTCCTGGAGCAGTTGCCTCAACCCTCAAGAAAGCGATGTGGACATTGTAGCTGGGGGATGAGGGGGGGGGGGGGGGATTATTTATGCAACAAATATAATTGCATACAAAAAAAAGTGCTAAATTCAAATTCCTAAGAGTTCTTTTCCCAGTTCACATTTTTACACTCATTGCTGACAAAAGGTTTTAATCATTCATGATGCTCTATATACGAGTCCTGGGTCCCAAAGGCTTTTCTGCTATCATCTAAACTGGAAGATAACCAGTTATTGCAGGTAATGTAATATGCTATTCATTTCAGAAAAATGTCGTCATTTAAAGAGGTTCTTGGGAACTTCATGGAGCTTAGCTTGCTTGTTCATTGTACAGATCAAACAGCTGGACTTTTGCAATTTGCTTTAAGAAATAGTTGCAGAATATCAATGAATTTGTCAGCTACATATAAATGAAAATGGGAGTTGGGGTGTGAAAGTTTTCTCACTAATTCATGCACAATGAAGACTCATCTAATGCAGTGTTTCGCAATAGAAAGCAGGTTTTCCTGGTGATATGGGGAAAAAAAAATTATACCACATGTGGATCTGTTACAATGTGTCAGTAATAAAGACACCTGTGCACCTCAGATCCTATGTTTTCGGGCATAGTTCAGTCACTTGGCCTTGTTCCCACGTCGAAGTTTGGCTTTTCGGCCGCAATTCTTCCATGAAGACCACTTCTGGCCAAACTTCTCCAAACAGTAGATGGGTGTACCTTGGTCCCACGGGTTTTTTTCAGTTCTGAGCCAAAGGGCTGAAGAGCGATTCAATAATAATCATCTATAATTTTTAAATCAAGCTGCTGAATAAAGGTTGTGTACTGCACTCTGAAGCTCCTTTTTCATTGCTCACACACACACACACACACACACACACATACACACACCTTCATTCAAACCAAATTCCTGTATAATGTATAATATATATATATATATTTTGAATGACAGTGAAGTGAGCTACTTAAAGACACCTACAATTTTGAGTAATTTCCATTCTGATATTTTATTGAAACATTTTCCAACTAGATTTGTAAATGTTAAAGGTTGTAAAAAAAAAAAAAAGCAAGTCCTTTTTAAAGATGGCGCACTCCATAAAATGACAAACAAACACGAGTCATATAGCCATTTCATTAACTGCAACCTTAGGTTTGAAGCCAATAACTAGACAACCACTTCACATATTCTCACAGCGTATAGGAGAGAACATCCTACTTGCTTTTCGCAATTTTCACAGCGCTTCAGCCACAAGTACGAAAACACTTACAGGCCATTATTAGCATTTCCTCTAAAAGCAAATATTCAATATATTCTCATCTGCCAAGTCTCCCAGCAATGCATTCTAACAAGGCACAGCTATTTTCTCAGCAGGATTGATTTAAGATCAGCCGTCTTTCAATACTCAAGCAGAAAGTCTTCATGTGAATCAATTTAATCAACTTTTCTAGTTCTGCAATCCCCCCCACCTCCGACTCCTAACATTTATACCTAATGGTGCATGGTTATGTCAAACTACAGAATTACAACAGTGAGTAAACCTTTATAGAAGAGGTCTGCTTAATATACAATTAACAAGTTACCATGATTTGTATAGTCTATTAACCATATTTACAGATCAAATAAAGGAAAGCCTGGCTTAGTGGGTTTTTAAATATTAGCCACACAGGTTAAATTATAAAACACAACAAAACCACAGTCACATCCTTTATAAGTGTACTTATATAATGTTCCAATTCCTTTTCAAAAAAATAATCTGTGCTATTCAGCTGTATGTTTCTATAGGGAGCCACAGTTATACATTATGGCCACAGTCCTGGCCCACTACGGGAAGGGCTACTTGAGTAAACGTGTGTATTCCCAGTTCCATTACTAAGCAGTGCAATGGCAGGGCAGGACAATCATTCCTTTTGTAGAGTTAACAAGATGTGTATTCTATAGATTTTATTAAATTTCATAAACAATATTGTAGGGTTTATGGTTCAATGGTGCATCTCTTTACAGATAATGCTACAGTCTGCGACAGAATACACAAATAATAAACAGTATTTTAATTAGTAGACTCTTCAAATGATTTCACATTTGCTCACTGTTGATGGGACAATGGTGTAAAGGTGTCGCATGATTAAGTGTTTTCTATTCCACAATGGGCTTTAATGCTGTACCATTAATTCCTGGGCTGCAGTACACAACACTTCCTAGAACCACCTAATTACCTGAGATTTACAGCCCTTCCTGAATGCATAATATAAATTGCAGTTCTATATTGACATTTTAATTCCTATTTGGTGATGACCTTTCACAGCTAATTAGACCCTTGTTTAAAATAAGGGAGATAAATAATGCTACCTGAAGCCTATTTAAACACACACATGTGCTGGCCAAGAAAGATGCTAAAAATAGCGAATAAAAACAAATATAGGCTAATAAGAACATAGTGATGATTTCAGACAATGACACCAATTATAGTATGTATTTCTCCCAAGCCATTAGCTGAACATTTTACAAGAGAAGGTCAAAGCCATATTAGTAGCCCATGTTCTCCTAAGTGTAAGTGGTGACAAAATGACAACATGAATTTCTAAATGAATCAACTTTCAAAGTACCCAACTGTCTATCTTTGGAGGGACAATTTTAATACCGTAAAAACGCAAATCTGACCTTTTCAGAAAACTATAGGCAACGAGTTGAAAATGCAGGAAAGAGAATTGTTTGTATTTGATCAAAAATAATCAATTTGCTTAGAATATTTTGCAACAGCAATATATGCATCATTTAGCCACTGTATTTAGGCATATGCAGTACTGTTTTATTGGCTTATAATATTTAACAATTTCTTTCTCAATATATTTACATAATCGTTTATTGAGCATCTGAAGCGAAAGGAGGTGAAACAAAGCAATGCATTGTATACAGTACAACCCTAGATAGCTTTGGAAGGTCTCAAAGATCAATGAGCGCCATGCTACTGCAATGGGCGCCATGCTACTGCAATGGGCGCCATGCTACTGCAATGGGCGCCATGCTACTGCAATGGGCGCCATGCTACTGCAATGGGCGCCATGCTACTGCAATGGGCTGCAGCATAGGCAGCCTTCCAAAATAAAAGTCATGTGTCTGAAGGGGGCCCCCTCCATATGGCAGTGTATTGATTTATTTAGGGAACCACTGAAAATGAAAGGGATTTATACATAGTTGAGGCAGCATGTTTAATTAGAAACCAGGCCATTACTTTATTGCATGGTTGGGTATTATATTAGGATGAAGAAATCTCAGTGAAGGTGGGTATGGCACTTACATACACACACACAGAAGTACATTGCAGGCAACAAAATAATGCATCCTTTGTGTGGTGTCACAAGGACGCCTAAAGGAGAGAGAGAATCACAGCCTCAGAAAAATGGCATTTTTCTAACTGAAGTTCAATCATTCCTATAGCACCAGTCAACAGTCTGTGTGTCACTTGCAATACATCGTTTTAAGAGCCAATTTGCTCCCCTCTAACAGGGAAACCGTTTCCCCATAAAGAGCTTTAATCCACTTGGGTGGAGATTCTATACGATTGAACTTTGCTCATTTTGAATATCCTGATTTTTGGGAGAGGGACTTGAGTTATTCTCTAATAATGACAGGAATATGCATGTAGCAATAGAGCATATTTAGTAAAGCATTTAACTTCACCCATAAAATAATTTATAACAAACTTTCCACGTTACATAATTACTTCAGTGAATATCAAACGGTCTTATGATATTCAGCTATATCCATAGTATTAGTAACAGTTACATTTTGTCACCAATAACCATTTTTATATCATAACATTTGATGTGTCCCACTATATGGAGCAAGATGGCTGTTTGCTGGTATTAACGCTACAATACAGTGAGATGCGGAGTCTAACGCACCTTCTGTCTTCTCCAGGTACCCCTACAAGGAGGTTTGAAACAAAGGATACAGAAGGTCAGGCAATACGGGTCAAGCCATTGGGTCAGCAGCAATACAGGGGAAATCCAAAGCGAGGTCAAACAAGCCGGGTCCAAACACAGAAGCCCGAATGCACCATAAGGGAAAGGCAGAACCAAGCTTGGTGGGAAGCCAAGCTCAAGCACGAATATCAGAAACACCAAGGGAATAAGCAGGTGCGAGGTCACAGGATAACCGAGGTCAGTAACAGACAACAGGTATACCCTAGGAGGCGCTAGAATAAGGGGACCCAATACTCTGGTGCCAGAACAGAGTATTTATAGAGAAAAGCCGCATGATTACCAGCGGCGGTTTCAGTCACTGTTGCTGGATCCAGGAAAAGCGTCCTGTTGCCTGGCAGTGGGACGCACATGCTCAGAGGGCAGAAGGGAGAATTGTGTCCAATTGCCAAGCAACCAGAGGCGGCTGAGTCATGGGAGGCGGGCACCCATCCATGTGCTGAAGTAAGGACACAGGGACGGCGCATGTCGTGATTAAAGTGTCCGTAGCTTATTACACTGCAGTTCACTATTGAGTGGGCAAAACAGGAATCATAAGAGCCAGGATCACATTACCAACATCTAACAACTAAGTGGAAAAACATTCAAATACACCAATGTGACAGTGTCCATAGAGGGACAACTGGAAAAAAAATAAAAATGGAGTTCAGCAGACCGCGATTGGTCCGCAGCAGCACCACACACGAGATACGTACGAGTCTATGAAGCAGTTGTTGTGGGGGGAGAGGGGGGACGGGGACACATCCCCTTTAAATTTACCTAGTAACAAGCTAAGCACTCCTTGACTATTAGAGGCCCATGTTTTATTCAGCATTTATAGATTACATATTTAGCAGTTTATAGATTACAAAAATAGATGCAAAAATAGAAAATAATTGCTCTAACACTGTTGATTTAGTAGGCGTGTATAACGGTCATGGAAGCCATGGAGAGTCATTTTGAGACTTGCACAAATATTCATGAGAATGCTGCTCACCAATTCATCAGTGAAATCACTGATGCACTTTGTGTCATGTGACATCGCTGGTCTGCACCCTCAGGAATATTGTCTGAGCCCACAAATGGCTGCTTTCATACAGAGCTGGTGTGAGGAGCACAGCAAACAATGTAGCTCTCACTTGATCTTTAAGTCGGGATAACACAGAAACAAATACAAATATTTTATCATTTTATTGAACACCATTGAAGTTCGAAAAACTGATGCACAAACACTGTATTACTGTGCTCGCTCTCAATTGTAAAGTGCTATATAAATAAATGTTGAGAATTTTATCTACCACAATTATATTTCGTAGCAATTTCAGTTTTAAATTTAATTAAACGATTATTCTGTGTCCTTTCTAGCAGTGACACCAATTCCTGCAATCCCCAATTATCCACAAGCCTGGGCTGTCTGACTAATGATAGGTTTATAATTACCTCCCTGGGGGAAGAAAATAAATATCTATGGAGGTTCCACAAATAGTCTTGTTATGTAGTAAATTAAATAGTAAAAGTCCCCCAAAGCAAGGTTAACGTGCACATATAACAACGTCTGCTATGGAAGGTTTCTTTCTCATGGAAGAAAATAAATAAATATGTAAATAGGATTTTTTTATTTTATTTATACAACACTAGTATTTTCTGCACCGCTAAGAGGTTCTGCATGATAGCAGTACTCAACCCATTCAACTACTTGTGGTCCTGGTCTATTGTTTAATATTAAACGATGTTAAAGGGACCCTAACATCATCATCATCATTTATATAGCGCCACTAATTCCGCAGCGCTGTACAGAGAACTCACTCACATCAGTCCCTGCCCCATTGGAGCTTACAGTCTAAATTCCCTAACATACACACACAGACAGACAGGGAGAGACTAGGGTCAATTTTTATTTATTTATTTTTTGATAGCAGCCAATTAACCTACCAGTATGTTTTTGGAGTGTGGGAGGAAACCGGAGCACCCGGAGGAAACCGGAGCACCCGGAGGAAACCCACGCTAACACTGGGAGAACATACAAACTCCACACAGATAATGCCATGGTTGGGAATCGAACTCATGACCCCAGTGCTGTGAGGCAGAAGTGCTAACCACTAGGCCACAGTGATGTTTGAAAACTCACTTAATTGAGCACAGTAATAAAAAAACAAAATTATAATAATAGGAAGTAGTTTTGGACAACCTCAGCTTTCTCACCTGCCTCCCACCCACCAGTGCTCTCTTAATAGGTGGAATTTGTAGAAAAGGGTCCACCAATTTACTACACAGAAGAATAGGGGTGAAGTGTTCCTAAAATGGACAACGCTTCATCATCATCTATATAGCGCCACCAATTCCGCATCGCTGTACAGAGAACTCACAGCGGTCTCTGCCCCATTGGAGCTTACAGTCTAAATTAACCCTTTAAATTTTTTTTGTAATATCTTTTGATTCTAAATTGTAAAAGCAACTGCATTTCAAATTAACCCTGCACTGTGTTAAAAACAGGTCACCTACAATTATGCACACATTAAACAGAACAGACAACATATAAATAAAAACATGTTGGGATAGCAGGATCGAGAGGTAGGCAACTGGATAACAGTGAGGAAAGTATCAGGGAGGCAAGTCCCAATTTCAGACACCCCAATAAATATGCTACACTGGCAGATACTGGAGATGTCAGTTCAGGAGCAGCAGTTACTGGAGTTGAATAATTCCTCCAGCAGCCATGGGAACGACTGTTCTAGTAAGAAATGGAGGCGGCATACGATAAAGTCCTGACAGGTGCTGGAGGTATGGGGACTGTATTAGCAGGACAGAGAGTAATCTGTCACTAAAATTGTGACTGCTGAACAGTTTGCAGTCTCCCTAGAGCTCATGATCAGCATATTGTGGATCAGGTATATAAGAAATGTAACAAAATATGCAAGACAAATGAGGCTAGCAAAGACAAAATAACAGAAAAATTGGTAACGAAAAGGGTCTATCCCCAAAAAGTTTATCAAAATAGCAAAACATTAAAAGCTGAACTAAGACAATTTATTGGAGGAAATAAAGACTATGCAGACTTATTCAAAGTTTATGACAAGCAGAGGGACTAAGGGAAAAAATTATCTATTGGCGGAGAAATAGCAGGATATCAGCCCCGGGACTGGTGCTTTTCTTCCGTTTTTATTAATGGTCTTGTAGAAGATCTAGAAATTAAATTGTCCATATTTGCAGATACATTAAGGTTTGTAAGATTACTAACCGAGCAGGACAGTAATGGACTACAGAAGGCAGTCGAGGTTCAATGTAAAATAAAATATAGGTGGAATGCATTTAGGTCATGATAATAATTGTGCTACATATATATCAATGGCATACAGTTGGGGAGAGTGCTTGAGTACACTAGTAGACAATAAGCAAAGTAGCAGGGCCAAGTGTCAGGCAGCTGCTGGAAGAGCAGAATATTCCTGAGATGCATAAAACGGGGCATAGGTGCTGGAAAGTAATATCTCCATTGAATAAATCACTGGGCTACAGTGTTGGGCACCTATGTATAATTAAAGACATAAGAGAGGGTCCAGAAATTGACTATTAATAAAAGAAATAGAGGTTACATTATTGAAAAATTTGACATTAAACGCGTATAAGATGGTTACGTTACATTCAAAACAAAGAAAAGAAAAACACTAATATATACAAAAGGACAATACAAAGATTTGTCTGAGAAGCTTTTTCTGTTTTATATGTTACAGCCAGGACTGCACAGGGAACAATGGGACATCCACTCTTACTGGAAGCACATTACCAAAATAAGAGAATATTGTTCCCTGTAAATTTAGACAGATTGTGGGAGGTAGTATTACCATCAGGGCTGATGCTACCAATGGGTAAGCCTAGGCTCCTAAAACATGGACGTCACTCAACCAGTGTTTTTAATGTCTCCGCCACATGGAGCACCGCCGCTGATAAAGAAAAGAAGCAGCTGGCAGTATCTCATCTATGAAGCCATTAGCAGCTGCTCCTCAATGTCAGTGCTACTCTAGGTGTGTGGCGCTTGGCTATGTCGTTACAGTTCTGCGCTATACTGCCCGAGGAGCAGACAATACTGCACATACCTCCCGCCCACTGAGAGAAGGAGTGGGGTGCAATAAATCCCACAGAGCTAGTTGGCCCTGATTACTATGAACAGTTCTATATATAGCACCAGCATTACAATACAGAACACATACAGTAACAAAACAAGGCACTGTATTAAAGATGAAGAAATAAGAGGGGTCAGCTTGCTAGCTTACAAAACTGTAGGGGTTTGATACATAAGGTTAAGTGCCACATACTGCATATTGGTCCAGTCAGACTGCAGTGGGGAAAAAGTGCTTAGTAGTAATGGTTAAATTACTGAATGGATTTAGAAATATAGATTGGGAGGATTTTCTTACAAGGAGCGATATCAATAGTTATAATGAGCAAATTAAGCAGTAGAGTGATTGATCCAGGGAATTAATCCTATTGTCCTGTATGGAACGAAGAAGGAATCCGCCCACCCCCTCACTGGGAGGTTAAACTGGCAGATGCTTCTGGGGCTTTTGTTTCGATTTCCTCTGGATCACAACTAGAGTTTATAAAAGGCTGAATTTGACAGACTTGTCTTTTTTAAACTTCATCATCTATGTCAAATGTATTGAGTGCTACATTGTCACTGGGTTACAAGCATATAGTTTCTTCTTGTTTAATAAATAGATAAGAGGTGCACTGTAAAAAGACCACTAGGCCCTAAATTGTCTTTTTTTTTTTAAATCTTGAAAGACACACACCATTGTCAATCTGATAATCCACTGCAGCTCTGTTAAAAAGTTTAAAACCACTCCATTAGACAGCTGAAGTCACATGTCACGTTAAGGCCACTGTACTAATGGAATCTAATATAAGTCAAGAAACTTAAATTTCAGTCAGTTAGGCTGCTGTGACATCACAGGTATAGCTAAAGTGTACTTACCACACAATGCACTCCTGCAGAAGAAGCCTGTCACGCACTCTACCATCTCAACATGGCAACCACTGCAAACCAGTCAAATATAGCATATATGGACATATCTGGTTCCGTTAGTGTATAGACATTATTCTGCTCAGGACGACGTTGCATTTGATGCTAATCCCAAATAGTGGCTTTATTTTACTAAAATGTATGAGCACAAATGCAAAGTGGCTTACTGTTCCTATGGGATTAGCAGAGTGAAGCACTGCCAAGCCCAATGGAGTGGCAATTTTTTAAAAGGGATATACACACACACACACACACACACCCCAGCACCTGCAGTGTTTGGCAGCTTCTAACTGATACTTAGCAAAAGTACCAAGTACCTAAATTACACTGAATGTCATTCCAGTTTCTATTCAATGATTGCTAGCACGTGGGCTTCAGAGAGGTTACTGCATGGTGAGGAATCAGCAGCTGCAAGTAGAAATATGAAAGCACAACAGTGTGTTGTTCTATTCCAATAAACTGTTCACATAGGTTTAAAGTTGGCTGCAATTTACCAAGATCATTTCCATTTAAATCACCATTTGGTTTATTTACTGTTGTGTTAACGAAAGAGAATTTTCTGCACTGTAAATTGTAATGGGTTTTGTGAAGCAGTTACACACTGAGCACTACATAAAACCAAATAAAATGTATAGATGTATTTATTTATATTCTTTTAGCACTGTTTAGGAGACAAGTCAGTTTATGTTGTTTAATTTCTTCACTCTTTAGAAGATAGAGAAATGCTTATTAGCCAGCCAATAGGGTAACACCGGTGGACAAAATTACATCTTGGCCTTTATAAAATGTATGATAGGGAAAAAACACCTATCAAGAATAGAAATGTCAGTTTGATCTGTGAGAGGACATGAGA
The DNA here is from genome assembly GCF_038048845.1 of Mixophyes fleayi. Lineage (NCBI taxonomy): Eukaryota > Metazoa > Chordata > Amphibia > Anura > Limnodynastidae > Mixophyes > Mixophyes fleayi. The sequence continues at coordinate 41,706,825 of NC_134409.1, forward strand.
ACAAGACAAACTCGTTTCCCAAAACAGACAGGGACCCCAGATTCTCCACATCTACAAAACAGATGAACTGAAAACCAAAATTAAGCTAAACCAAATCATTCAGGAAAATCTACCAGCTAACACAGTGTGTCAGTGTATGTGTCTGCTGACCAGACAACGCTTTAAAATAGAAACCGCTATGTGAGTGGGGCACCTGTTTGTGGCTGATTTGAAGCTGGTTCATTCCATTTCTGCCAATGTCAAGAATCTATTTTCTCTTTAGACTACTACATTCAGATTAAATACCATGTCTGATTATAGGCTTGTCTTTTTTTTTTTTTTTAATGGACTAGAATTGTCATGTGTGTAGATTTGGCTGGATTAAAATAACATTTGTTGTTTAGCTCCCATATCAAATCTACCCAATCAGGCCACTAGCAGGAGGCCATATAGGCCACAGATTAGGTTGTTGAACGGGAACAATTCATGTCTAGGGAATTTAGACTGTAAGCTCCAATGGGGCAGGGACTGATGTGAGCGAGTTCTCTGTACAGCGCTGCGGAATTAGTGGCGCTATATAAATAAATGATGATGATGTCTCCCCAAACCCTCTAAATTCCTGTATAAGTTTAAGTCCAGCCATACAGTTTTCTTCACGTTTTAAAAAAACCTCTATAGGTATATTATGTTGCAACATCTAGAAAACAGATTCCAAGCCCTGTATGTGGTATTTTGGGCTTGTTTGTTGTTGGTTTTTTTTTGTGTAAAAAATAATTTTTTAATTTCAAAACACTCAAATTAAACAAAAAAATAAATAAAAATCTGTACACTAGCCAGTAAATATTCATAAGTGTCATTTACTTACTGCACAAATATGGAAATGCTGGCACACCCTTCTACCACCCAAACAAATAAAACAAAAATTACAACATCAAAAAACCCTACCCAGGTACTTGTAAACATGTTTTTTTTTGTCACTTTTAATTAAAATGCAACATCTACATTGTAGAAAAGGTGTTGACTCTTGGAAGAGAAGACAATGGCTTGTATGTGAACGGACAACATTAGACAGGTCTAAACTGTGGTTGGCAAACTACTTATATGTAATTATGCAAGTGTGGTCTAAAAAAAAAATAAAAAAAATAAAAAAAAAATAAAAACAAAAAAAAAAAAAGCAAGGATATCTGTGACATTAGGAAACAACCAAAGTTGAATAATTACAGATTTCATTAAGAAAAAAAGAAAAAAAATTGCATCCGTACACTCTCAGCCATACTATATGATTTATAAATTACCAACAACAATAAAGTTACCTGAATGAGTTACAATCATCTAAAATATTGGCCTGGACGGGTTTATATTTAAGCAATAATCTGCAAAGAATCTGTGCCTGTTTTTATAACTGGCAATTCCATTTCAGAATATTGTTTTATTAAGGTACAGAGCTCTTCTAGCTTAGTTATACTGCTCTACACCGGGGGCACCGTGACTCTGGCACTACTACACTTCCCCACATGGTAAAATCTGGTTGCACACTACATTAATATTTAAACACAATGTGCTGGTTCTCACGCCATACGCAGGTATGGGAAAAGGGGGACGGGTCTAAATTAATCATAGGGGATATATTTACTTAACTACAGGTTTGAAAAAGTGGAAATGTTGCCTATAGCAACCAGATTATAGCTGTCATTTTGTAGAATGCACTAAAAAAAAAATGATAGCTAGAAAACGATAGGTTGCTATAGGCAACATCTCCACTTTTTCAAACCTGCAGTTTAGTAAATATACCCCATAGTGTTTTCAGTGATGTGTATTTTTAAATAACTGCATTTTAATATTTCTAGTAAGAACTTCCAATCACATCATATAACAATTTCATAGACTCAATAGTACAGAATACAATTTTCCACTTATTAAAAGCAACTACTTACAAAGGAAAAAAGGAGTGTAAAGAGATAGAGGTTGATCTTCCTCACACTATAAACAGTGTTTTATATCCTCTGGGAGTGCTAACATTTGCCACATTACATACAATTCAGTTAGAAGCCTTGTGGACGCTAATACACTTGTGTGACAACACTCTCTGAACTCAAAGCTAGCCACACACATGGCCTAAGGACCATATAAGACCTTCAGCTCATTGCATGGACCTAGGTAAATTAATTGAGCGCAAACTGAATTTTCCTGGCCAGAATTACTAACAACTTGCACTGTGACTGCCGTTACAAAAATTAGACAAAGCCGAGGAGACATGAAAGTTACAGATGAAGCAGATTAAACACATTAATCAATATGACCCTCTCACAACTGGTTATTTATTTTGTCCAATGCCTGCCCTTAATACAATACTATCTTCTACTATAGCATGGGATTTCAGAGAGCTTAGACTCTTAATCAATAAGAAAGAAGCCAACTTAATTGAGCACAAGCTTATCAATGCTTAACCCATTCTGTAACAGAAAATCTAAACTACTGCTAATCTGCACATTAAGACATAACCTTCAAAATAAATGTACACAAAAACTATTAAATTGGTTATCAGCTTCTTGATGAGGATATTGCACCCTCAGTAACACACTTATTATCCGATTAAAAAGATTCATACGATAACGTTTACAAATTAAAAACTGTTCCTTCCAGTCAAGTTTCTTAGTAACTGAAACATTGATGTATTCATCATCATCACCATTTATATAGCACCACTGATTCCGCAGCGCTGTACAGAGAACTCATTCACATCTGTCCCTGCCCCATTGGAGCTTACAGTCTACATTTCCTAATATAGACTCATATAGACAGACAGAGAGGGAGACAGACAGGTAGAGACAAGGGTCAATTTTGATAGCAGCCAATTAACCTACTAGTATGTTTTTGGAGTGTATTCTAAATTAATGATCCCCAAGACACCCCATAATGTGAGGGAGTGTAAATGAGGCCAGCTATGGACCCTTCTGTTGAATTGATATGCAGTGTGGAAATAACGTACAATTATTTACAATGAAAGTTTGAGGAAGATATTGTAGCTTTATATTACTACATTGATAACATTATCAGTCTTTGGTCTGGAATAAAAGTGGCTTTGGGTTTCTTTATTCCGTATATAAATTCCTGCTTTGAAGGCCTATATCTTCATTATGAAACTTGTGCTACCTAATTTATGGACATAAACATATTTGAATCAGGTTCAAATGAAAAAAATGTTATGTAGGAAACATCTCCACAAATTCCATTTTAAAATGTCAATAGCTTTATCCTTCTTTGCTCATATTCAAATTCCTAAATCTCAGTTTATCAGAAGACACTCTGCACTGACCATCTGAAAGAGAATCATCATATAAAAACCAAAAACAAAATAAAAAAGCGAGAATGTTTTAACGAACAAGGTTATGCAACAAAATTGCTTAAACAAAAACAGATCTTTTGGGGACTTTTTAATACACAGTGGCACTTCTACGATCGCCACTTCTGATAATTGGTAAAATACCTAAAGGTACCTTTAAAGGCAGACAATGTATACACCAGGGCTTGACAAATCTTGGTTGACTTGGCGCCTAAAACATTGGGCCATGGCACTATGTAATGAGCTTTCTGTGCTGACCGCCGACTGTGGCATCAAATTTAAACTTCCTCAGGAGGTAGCAAATCACAGATCAGTTACTCTCTGTAGTAACACAGAAGAAGTACTCAGATGAACCTGATATATGATCACTAGCCCTCTGAGCAAATGCGGAAGAGCAGAGCAGATATGGGGGAAGGGAAAGTAATGAAGGATGAGTGAGTGATGATAAAGACTGATTCACGGGGGATTGGCTCGGATGACTCATGTCTGAATTATTTGGTGGATTAGCGAGTATGAGGGTCTTAAAGGATCACTTTGTATATGGGGGGTTACAAACTATTTGGATAACAATGAAGGAGAGATTCTGGAGACAGGGGCGGATCCAGGGGGGGCAATTGGGGCGGATCCAGGGGGGGCAATTGGGGCGATCGCCCCCCCCCCCCCCCCCTCGCACACTGCTGCCTCCAGAGTTTTTAAAGTGAAAAAAACAGAAAGGTACAAACCTGAAGTGACAAGTGGGAAGTGACATCAATCTGAAAATCCTCTATACAACTAATAGAGGTCAGTTGTGATACTAGAAACAGCAGGCAGACAACACAAATGGCATACTTATGTTTAGTTCTATCACCACAATTAGCTTGTGTTGCTTGCACACCTGACAATAACTTTGGACAGGTGCAAACATTTTATATATGGATAATTGAATTTCCTTTTTTAAGGAAAATTTCCCAGACAAAAATATTGCCATTCATTTTGATTACAGAAATCGTAAGCATTTGTCCTTTTATTTGTTTTTAAATAAACTTAAGAAATCCTATATTAATACAAATCTACAATACAAAAAATAAAATTAAATGTACAATATGAAAATAATGTATATCTAAGGCTCATTACCATGTATCCACAGTGCTTTTGCAATCCAGCACATAGATTTTAACTTGTATTTGACCTATTGGAAATAAAAATTTGATGCATTAATAATGCATTGTGAGCACATTTTCAGTGCATTCGAATGGACCCTTGTAACTTTGGCGTGTCCTGCAGATCTTGGCTGCTTATTACCAGAGAGAGCAGAAATACAGCTCCTGGATTTAACCTGCCTTAATTGCAATATTTAATAGCCAAATAGGAATCAATAATAGTTGTTCTTCATCTATATATCGTTAAAGAAATGACATTATTGGGTCCATCCAATTCTGCCGCTAAGCCCCAGCAAGGGTCACTTAAAGCCCATTTATGGGTGGTTAAAGAATGAGACACACAGACACAGAGAGAGAGGCACAGACACAGAGAGAGAGGCACAGACACAGAGAGAGAGGCACAGACACAGAGAGAGAGGCACAGACACAGAGAGAGAGGCACAGACACAGAGAGAGAGGCACAGACACAGAGACTAGGGTCAATTTGATAGCAGCCAAATAACCTACTAGTATGTTTTTGGAGTGTGGGAGGAAACACCAGTGTGGTGAAGGTGGGATGAAAGTGGCAGCAGTGTGATGATGGGGCATACATATCTGTAATTTGTTGCTCTTATTGTTGTCATTTTATAGCTATATAGGGTTTTATTTAAAATAAAGCAATTAACAAACCTGACTTACTACGGTAACAATTACTACGGTAATAGTGCCAATTATTACTGTTTGTACGGTAATCTTTAACGCTGAATTTTGCAGGAGCCACGAGCAGAAATCTGGGTTAAAATTACTGTATAAAACGTTAATACGGCTAGCGCTGCGTTATTTCTAGAATAACGTGGCTGAACTGGATCAGCCCCATAGTGTTGTAGGGCACAGGGCCTACAGGAGTCGGGACTGGAGAGGAGAGGGGCTGTGACTATAGAGGGGGGGGGAGTCAGGGATAATCTATAAACTGCCACCCCCTAAAAGTCTAGATCGGCCCCTGGCTGGAGACGGGGTGATGATGAGAGGGACAAGATGGCAATAGTGATTAGGTGGACATGTTTATAGGGGGATTATGAGGAGAGGAGGATGAAGAGGTGGGCTGCAAAGATTCAGAAGAGGAAGGGAGGCTTTTAGGAGAGGGGGTACATAGAGAATGGACGCGAGGGGGATACATAAGTTGCTCTTTTAATCTCCAAGTAATACATAAATTATACATTGTTTTCACACTATATATTCCTATAGTAAATGAGTTTTATTTAAAAAAAAAAAATATACAAAAAAAAATACAAAATTAAAATGGAAATCAAGACAGCAGATCACCATTATCTGTCTGTGTCCTAAAACGTTAGCAGTGGGATCTGTCCCATTTGGGCACAAATTTGTGTGGCTAAATTGAAGAGATTCTGTTGCTCAACTGACCAGGCAGAGTGTGGCTGGCTTATGGGAGAAAACAACAATGATGGCAGTTACAGTTAAAAAGCTGCCCATATATTTAGCAATCTGACAGCACCCCTTATATTCTGGCTGCTTGGCTTGATCCCTCAAAATCTGGTAACATGGTAAAATTGATGAAATGCTTTAGCTAGGCACCTGCATGTTGGATCAGCAGTATATGGGCAGCTTATGGGCACAACCAGCGAGTGGTTTCTTTTACCACATGGAACAACATGAGAAAACCAGTGAATGAAATACTGCATTGTTGAGATTTCCATTCTGAATTACATAGCACAGACAGGAACACAAAAAGTTATGCCTGCATAATTCTTTCATTCTGGTCAATGGCACATATTTCACAGCTGTCTGTGTGGACAGCACACAATGCATGGTAAAGAGATCAATTAATCTCTATCCTGCACTAATTCATCCAAGGTTCCTTTACATCTCATTCCAAGAAACCACAGATCTTATTCCCAGAAGCCTTTAGAACACATGCAGGTTGTTTGCATCTGTTTGTCGTGTGATGCCCTATGTTCAACAGTTGGCAAGTGTAGCTTAGGCAGACCTTAGAATAATGATCTATTTTAGCTGTATTCTAATTCTAAACTGCAGATGGACCATGAACAGAGGTTCTACGCATCTTAGGCCTTAGTTACCTGAGCACGGCTCCAAGCAGAGTTCAGCCAACATCAACCCCGGAAGCACTTCATCTCGCCTTGTTAAGGTAGCTATATTAGGATGGCTGGGTGTAATGTACAGTAGCCCTATTAGGAGATTAATACAATGTTTTTGGCTTGTCGATACAGTTTTACTAGATGGACTGGAGTAAATAATTGATAATTGGTAAATTGAATGTCAATAAGTTTTCTCCTGCAATGGACTTTTTAATATACTGTAAGTGAGTGCTGACATTTTTCTATAAAAATAAATCTATATAATCAACACATACTGCCACTCCTCCCACTGCTTTCATTGTAAAACCAAATTCAATTAATTTACATTTTCCATACCCGCCACTTATAAATCTCCACTTAGATCACCGTGTGCGCATATATATATATATATATATATATATATACATACATATATACACATACACATACATACATAATACACACACCATAGATATTGTACTATTTCTTAGAAACTGAAATCCATTATGGGGAAGAAAAGAAAGCAAAACACTTATCTGTACATATTCTTACTCTAGTATCTGGTAAATCAAGTGTTACCAGATGCTAACAGTAAACCGTACAAATAAAACCAGTACTTCCATAATTTCCCTAACTAGATAGAATGTTCTAATAAACCAGGGAGAAGCATAATCAATTTTTTATTGAAATACAGAGGAAGTCCAAACGCTGCATCCAAAGCAAATTAGCTACTTTACAATTTACAACAACATAAAATGGAGGAAAAACATCTGCTAAACTATTACCTTGTTAAATATTTTCCATATAAACATAGTGCGTTTCTATTATTGCTGTGGATCTCCTCACATACTAAAAACACCACACACATACCCCAGTATACCAAAAGAGAGTTTAGGCCATACACATGCAGTCAGAAGTAGATAGACAGTCACATTGTAATATAGAATTTAATATTAAAGTATTGATGTATACTTGTTGTCCAAATTCAGTGGAGGCAGACATTTTTTACCTGAAAAAAAATCATAAGAATGAGACCTACAATTTACTAGGTAGTAGCAACATGTGCAGAATGCACTCAATTCTCTGAGATCTATCATGTCTCATAGATGTTAAAAGTTTCTTGAAAACAGTGTAGTATTGGATAGGCCAACAAAATGACTGCTTAGTGCAAGGGTAGGCAATCAGCGGCTCTTCAGGTGTTGTGAAACAACAAATCCCAGCATGCCTTGCCACCTATCTGCTGGTTATCTATTGGCAAAGCATGCTGGGACTTGTAATTTCACAACACCTGGAGAGCCGCAGGTAGCCTACCCCTGGCCTAGTGCAACGGTGGCCAACCTGAGGCTCTCAAGCCGTAGACAGTTCTTTTGAGTTCTAAACAGGACTCCTTCCTGTAGAGTGCTCTGGGCGATGGCTGCTCCCAGTCTGACTTATATCCTGCTTTATAAACAACAACAAAAGTGAATAAGATTGATTGGGAACAGCTGACTTCCCTGCCATGTCCCTTCTTCTGAACATATCTGTGGGCTCTAGCTGTAAACATAAAGCAGGTGAGGTCTAACGGGCAAGTGGGGGTTGGTCTGAGGGGTATGTAAGAGGCATGTTGGGAAATCTGGTAACGTGGCGAGGATTGAGGGGCATTTGCTCTTTGTGGTATCTATAGATATTTTTGGCTCTTAGGGATGGTCAATCAGTCAGAGATTGACCTAAATTGTCCTGGCAATTGGTGCAGTTTAAAGAACCACCCTCCTTGGTAGAGAATTTTGAGTTCCACATATCTGAATAAAAACTTGTATTTAGTAATTTGCTTAGTAAAAATGTAGCAACAGCAGCCATCTTAGGAATTTCTCAGGTGCCAATATTGAAGCACATTCTGGGACAGTTCTTTAGTCTAGAGCACAAGGACAAAATCATTTGCCTCTTATCTCTTATAAAATGACATGTTGTACATTACAAATCAAATAATGCACTTTCAGAACTAATCACCGCACAGTCACTTTAAGAATTAAAGTACAGATTTTTATCCCATTACCTGTAACAAATCAAAATGACTAATTAGGGCAGTAGGAATTCAAATTTTAGCCTGACAACAAACAGCCCCAAACACAACACTTGCCCCTGCCACAACTCTGGGTGAATTTTAACCTGCTGTTTGTTCAAATTCTTCCTTGAAAAGCCCAACACAGACTACAGATAAACTTTGTAAGCTAAATGAAATCCTGCCCTACTTTCATACTATTTCATCTGCTATGGATTGTATCTGTACTGGGATACAATGTATTTGCTTTTAGAAAGTCAAATTGCTTCTAACATAGCTGATGTAGAGGCAAGTAAAATTGCTTTTGGAATTGTCTTTTTTTAAAGCAAATTTGTCACCTGCACATAGTGTAGACATCCATTTCTGGGCTAAAAACACATGCAGTCTATCACTTTGTTAGGTACTAGTAACATCACTAATCAGCTGCCTAATTAATATTTATGAGGCTGGCGTTTTAATGAGGAGGTACATTTTCCGGGCGAGTTGATCATATTCAGGAGAATGTAGCCTAGGCTGTCTCCACAGTTTATAAGTGACAGGTCCACTTTAAAGAACTTCCCTTGACATTTTTCAGGTTTAACACAAACAATATTTTGCTCTTTTAGTTATAACTTCTCTTTTTAAACCAATTTTCTTCTTTTCCTGTCTGCTTTTCCTACTAAAATGACCAGAGCAATGGAGATCGAGGAGACGGACTCGGATAACAATTAAAACAGCTACATTTCAACACGGCAATCAAGTTAAAGCCCTGTAGGGCTAACTTATGGCAGCTAACTTCAATAAAAGAAACTGGGTCAAGGCTTATGAAAAATTGCATATATCATCATCATCATCATTTATTTATATAGCGCCAACATATTCCGTAGCGCTTTACAATTGGGGACAAACGTAATAAACTAATAAACAAACTGGGTAAAACAGACAAAGAGGTGAGAAGGCCCTGCTCGCAAGCTTACAATCTATGGGACAATGGGAGATTGACACATGAGGTTAAGTATACATTTTGCATCTTGGCCCAGCCAGACTGCAAAGGTAGGGTGACTCATAAGCTAAATGATCCTGTCACACAACAATGTTATTCCGGGGGTAGTTGTCTTGTGTGAAATTGTGTAACAGGCTAAAGGTAGTGAGGTTAAGATGGTGGTTGAGGAATATTATAAGCTTGTCTGAATAGGTAGGTTTTCAGAGAACGCTTGAAAGTTTGTAGAACAGAGGAGAGTCTTATTGTGCGAGGGAGAGAGTTCCATAGAGTGGGTGCAGCCCGAAAAAAGTCCTGTAACCGGGAATGGGAGGATGTAATGAGGGTGGATGAGAGACGCAGATCTTTTGCAGAACGGAGTTGCCGAGTTGGGAGATATTTTGAGACAAGAGAGGAGATGTATGTTGGTGCAGCTTTGTTGATGGCCTTGTAGGTTAGTAAAAGTATTTTATATTGGATTCGGTAGAAGACAGGCAGCCAGTGTAGAGACATACAGAGTGATTCAACAGAGGAATAGCTATTTGCAAGGAAAATCAGTCTTGCCGAAGCATGTAAAATAGATTTTAGGGGTTTGAGTCTGTTTTTGGGAAGACCAGTAAGGAGGGAATTGCAATAGTCAATGCGGGAGATGATTAGTGCATGAATTAAGGTTTTAGCAGTGTCTTGTGTGAGATATGTGCGGATTCTGGAAATGTTCTTTAGATGTATGTAACATGATTTAGATATAGAGTCAATGTGGGGAACAAAGGATAGGCGTGAATCAAGGATTACACCTAGGCAGCGAGCTTGTGGGGTGGGATTTATGGTCATGTTATCAACAGAGATAGAAATGTCAGGTATGCTCTTGTTGGCGGGTGGGAATATTATTAACTCTGTTTTAGAAAGATTAAGTTTGAGTTGACGAGAGGCCATCCAAGATGAAATGGCAGAAAGACAGTCAGTTACACGGGACAACACAGATGTCGAGATATCAGGAGAGGATAGATAGATTTGGGTATCATCCGCATAGAGATGATACTGAAAGCCAAAGGAACTTATTAGATTTCCAAGAGAAGCGGTATAGATAGAGAACAGCAGAGGACCTAGCACCGAGCCTTGTGGTACTCCAACTGATAGGGGAAGCGGAGCAGAGGTGGCTCCAGAGAAATTAACAGTGAAAGAGCGATTAGAGAGGTAAGATGAGAACCAGGATAGAACTGTGTCTTGAAGACCTAGGGATTGCAGTGTTTGTATGAGAAGAGAGTGGTCAACGGTGTCAAATGCAGCCGAGAGATCAAGGAGAATTAGGAGAGAGTAATGGCGTTCAGTCTTAGCAGTGATCAGATCATTAACAACCTTGGTCAGCGCAGTCTCTGTGGAGTGTTGAGAACGAAAGCCAGACTGAAGAGGATCCAACAGGTTGTTTGCGGAAAGAAAGCGTGTGAGGCGAGTGTAGGCAAGTCTCTCTAGAAGCTTGGAGGGGCAAGGGAGCTGAGAGATGGGACGGTAATTTGAGAGAGAGTTTGGGTCGGAGTTTTGTTTTTTTAGAATAGGAGTAATCACTGCATGCTTGTATAGTGATGGAAAGATGCCAGTAGAGAGTGAGAGATTACAGATTTGAGTTAGAGGTGAAATGAGCACAGAAGACAGGGATCTACCAATTTGCGAGGGAATAGGATCAAGAGGACAGGAGGTAGAGTAGGAAGATAAGAAGAGCGTAGAAATTTCCTCTTCATTTGTGGGGTCAAATGAAGAAAGGGTGTCAGAGGGTAGTGGGAAGGAAATGAGCTGATGGCTTGTTGAGGAGGAGGATACCATTTCTAGTCTGATCTTGTCAATCTTGTCCTTGAAGTAGGAAGCAAGATCCTGAGCACTGATAGTAGATGGAGGGTTCGGGGTGGGAGGATTGAGAAGATGATTAAATGTATTGAAAAGGGCGTTTGGGGTTAGAAGCCTGAGCATAGATAAGAGATTGAAAGTATGTTTGTTTTGCAGTGTCCAGAGCATTTCGATAGGAGTGGTAGACAGAAGTATATGTGAAGAAGTCATTAGAGCTTCGAGATTTACGCCAGTGACGTTCTGCTTTACGGGACAGTTTTTGAAGATTTCGTGTTGCTTTGGTGTGCCACGGTTGACATCGAAGTCGACGTGTAGTATGAAGTGTCGCTGGAGCCACTTGATCAAGGGCCGTTGCTAAGGTTAGGTGAAAATGAGGTACTGCCATCTCAGGGGATGAGAATGTAGAGATAGGGGAGAGAAGGTGTTGGAGAGAGGTGGAAAATTGTTGAAGATTAATAGAATTAAGATTTCTACGAGTATGAGGAGGCTTGGTTGAGTCAGACAGTAGAGAGGTTAGAGCAGTGGGGGTGAGAGTGTAGCTGATAAGGTGATGATCCGAGAGGGGGAAGGGTGTATTAATAAAATTAGAAACTGAGCATAGTCTAGAGAAAACAAGATCAAGGCAGTGGCCATCCTTATGAGTAGATGATTCAATCCACTGGGAGAGGTCAAGTGAGGATGTTAGAGAGAGTAGTTTGGAAGCAGCTTTGGAAGGTGGGTTATCAATGGGGATGTTGAAGTCACCCATGATGATGGTGGGGATGTCTGAAGATAAGAAGTGAGGGAGCCATGCAGAGAAATCCTCAATAAATTGTTGGTGTGCTCCAGGGGGACGATAGATCACCGCAACACGTAGGGAGAATGGATTAAAAATGCGAATAGCATGTACTTCAAAAGATGTGAACGTGAGTGATGGGACATTTGGTAGAACTGTGTATGTGCACTGTGGGGAGAGAAGTAGTCCAACCCCACCTCCTTGTCTGCCTTCAGGTCTGGAGGTGTGGGTGAGATGGAGGCCACCATGTGAAAGTGCTGCAGGTGAGGCAGTGTCTGATTGCATAAGCCATGTTTCTGTTATTGCCAGAAGGTTGAGGTTTTTTGAGAGGAAGAGATCATGAACGGAGGTAAGTTTGTTACAAACAGAGCGTGCATTCCAAAGGGCACATTTAAAGGACTTGGGAAGAGAGGGGAGACAGGTGATGTGTTTGAGGTTTGCTATAGAACGGTAGTGTTCTGATGTATGTGTGTGTGAGGAGTGTGGGGGACCTGGATTAGGTGATATATCACCAGCTAATAGAAGCAGAGTGAGCGAAAGATAGGCAAGGGGATTGTAAGATGTGTGGCCTTTTATTTTCTGGCGACAGGTGGAGGCTGTACTTGTTAGAGATAATAAATAGGACAACAGTTCATGGGTGTTAAATAGAGGTGAGTGGAGTAATGCAGGTGCAATATGAACAAATTTGTGTGTTGGTGGAGGGGTGAAAGATGACACAGTCCTAAAGATCATGCCATGAAATGAGACTAAGAAAAGCAATTTGTGAAACATTGTGATAAAAGGGGTAAAAGCAAAAAGCAAGGGTATTTTAAGAATTACCTCTTAGCAGTATTCCATATAAATAGACAAGTAGTGCTGAAATAGGCTGTGGCAGATGTTGCTTATTGCTGGGAGTTAAATCAAGTCAAATGTAGTCCAATGTTTGTCCAACTGTGTTGTCTAACTGTGTCTAATATATGATAATCTATGTAAATTAGCTTAGACTTTATTAGTAATCCAGTCTCTTAAAATCGTAATCTTGTAAAGAAAAAGGGTTTCTCATGAAATGGATTCAACAGTCCTCCTAGTAGTGAAAGTGCATCATACAGTGGAGGGCAGAAACAAACACTTGTCAAAGACTCTCTTCAAGAAACAAGACGACTAAAAAGTTGATCCACATATTTTATATACTGACATATATGGCACCAACTAGAGGGCATATCAAGCCCGTGGTTCAAGTTTTATCAGGTCTCATCAAGACACTATTATGTCTGCAATCAAGACTTCATTTTATAATAAAACACAAAAATCTTTAGTTAGGTGTGGATAAAAATATAAGATTTGCTTTCTTCTTTTTAGTCTTAAAATAAAAAATGTCTGTTTCCAATGCGTGCTTTATAATAAGGCAAAAAAATCCACTAGGGTGAATCATCATTACCTTTGCTACGAATCACAGCTATTGGTTCTGTAAAATGAACACGATTGAAGGCACAATAATGCAGATAATTAGCAGCTCACTGGTTAAACATCCTGATAACAGAGAGTATCCTTGTAGAGTGGGGTTCAAATTCCAGTTTTGCCTCCTAATCACCAAAATAAGTTGGCAAGATCAACTTGCGATTTAAAGTATACAGTGCTATGGAAAACTGCATGCTCGACACAAATATTGAATAATGGACAATTCGATTACATTTTAGGTTGATAGTTATGCAGACACTGTGCATAATGGGTTTTAAAATAAATAAATAAAAAAGCCAGTCCTGCATTCCCACTTCCATGTGTCATCAGCATTGTTTATTTATAGGGCACCACAGATTATGCAGTGCTGGACTATCTTACAGATAAGTCATACATGACTATAATAAACATATAGACAGATTCATGAATACATTTAAGCACATACATGGATAATCATGAGCTAGCAATTACAGTTAGCACAGATACCATGAAACAGCAGAAAATTCAGCTTAAGACATTACATCAGGGTCGTGCGAGGTGGACAGACACAAGAAGATCATTAATAATTAAAGAACAATTCACGTGGCATTCTGTAGGTGGTAAAGACAAGAACAAATATAATAACCAGAGCACCAACTACTAATCCACATAATACATGAACATAATTCCATATTAAAAAAACGCAACAAATTTACATTAATACATTTAAAATCTCACAATATCAAATTACACAGGATGTATTACAGTGTAATTTGATATTTTAAATAAACAATTGCTATTTTATTAAAGTATGTGGGTTTGTAGATAACACTTTATTATATTTGTTCTTGAATGTACTACTTTTATTAGGGGACTGCTAAAACCCTAAATTGGATCTGCTTTCAAACTAAGCCTATTCTAACTATATAGCTAGCTCTAGATTATTGTTGGGTAAAGACAAGGAATTTCTATCAGGAAAGGTTATACAGGGTAAAAAAAAAAAAAAAACACAGATATGATCAATAGCACTAAAGTAGCATTCTGACATTTTGGGACAATTTGACCACTGCAATCATTCCTACATAGGAAATTATTTTATTTCTCTTGTGTAGAATAACTTACTCCCTTGTCATACTGAACACTTGAAAGGTGAGGAACATAAACTTTGAACATGTATGCTAAACCTGAATAACAAAACAAAATTAAATTCCCTTGCCTGCCAATTAGCAAAAACATTTTTTTCAGATTGTGTATTGTTCTCTCTGTGTTGGGATGAAATGAGCATTTTTAAAACAAGAGGTTTCATGCACTACACAACTTTCTGTTATCAGAACTCAGTTAGAAAAGAATCATTGCAATAAAGACTCAAAATACAGAGTAATTAGTTACTCACACAAAATATTTAATATAACATTATATTCCAGTATAATATAATACTAGTCATTAATACCCCCAGCAACAGGTTAAACTGAACACAAGACCCTTTGACAACACTATGGACCTTCTTGCTTTATAGGCTACTTTTCCCTAACCTTTGAGTAATAAACATATCAGCGTGTGACTAAATTTTATAAAGGGGTATATTATTCTTGGAACTTGGTATAATTGGACAGAATGATGCATTTCAGACTGGGAATATGGCAGAACTTTTAGGTAGGAGTGCGATCAGAGCATGTCTTCAGCACACTGCTGGATCATTACTATGTGCAAGTAGGTTCAGCAATAGGTTATTACCCCCCGAACAATAAATAAGAGAATTCCAGTTGTGTCTACATACACAAGGATAACTATAGGCAAACATCTATCAGGGCCAGAGACAGTAATGTGGCCATACACAGCTGTCAGCCCTGCACAGACATCGCTGGCTGTGTATGGAGAGGTGTCTGGGAATCTCACTGCGAGGCGGTAGATCACAGGGCTCCTCTCCAGCCACATCTCATCCCCTCCCCCTGGAGGCATCTTACCGAGCTTTCCCCGGGAATCCTCCAGCTTCTGGATCTGGTTCTCCAGGAAAAGCATCGCGACCCCGAAGGTCAGCACCGCCAACAGCTGCAACTTGGGCGGCATCATAATCCTTAGGAGCCCCATCAAACCTTATCTATCGCGACATAACGTGGGCATCGGGGTGGGGTGTGAGGAAGAGCACTGCCCGCAGCGCAGAGACACACCCGCCGGGCTGGTTCCGCGGAGCCGGGGAGAGCGGAGGGAAGGAGGGTACCACGGTAAGCAGCGGCTCCAGCGTGATCCGCTCCCAGCACACACTGACTACCCGATGCTGCTCCAGCTCTAGCCGCAGCACCAACGCCGGCCCATTGCGCTGTACGTCAGATTTCCACGCCCCCTACGTGTGACGCGTAGAGTCTTCCACAGTGCGACCGGTTACCAGGCAACCAGACTCAGCCAAGTCACAAGATCTGATTGGCTGCCGCTCTGCTTCCGCCGAGGGACATCCTGTATGATCCAAGGCCCTGACGGCGGATTATTTAGCTGTCTTGTAATTGCCTGACAAATAATACCGATATATAAAGTGGATAAGGTGCTTAATGCATTAAGAAAACCATAAAATATTGGTATACTTGCTCACTTATTATGTAGCGATTAACCTATATAATGCAAAATACAAGCGACCTTAGTGATTATAAAAAAATCTGCTATCAGCTGGCAAATGTATAGATAGCTGCTGGGGGCTTCGTCGTCAGTAGTGCCGGGTGTTAAGATGGTGGCGGAGAGGATGCTGCTGTGGCTCGTCGCCGCGTTGCAGGCGGTAAGAGCGATGGGGCCATGTCGTATCGGGGTGTCTGTACTATATGTGTTCTCATGTTGTCTAGTAGAAGCTGGGGTACTGGACAGATGCAGCGCCACTTAGTTATGTCTTATTATACCATGGGTGACGTGGCTCTAAGTTGCTTCCTGTTGGCTCAGCATTGGTTCCTGCCCAAGCTGCTGCTGCTGCGTTTTAGGCGCATAACTATTTGTTGGAAACTAAACTCTACTTAAAAACTCACGTAAGGAACATCTGTTCATCATCATCATCATCATCATCATTTATTTATATAGCGCCACTAATTCTGCAGCGCTGTACAGAGAACTCAATCACCTCAGTTCCTGCCCCATTGGAGCTTACAATCTAAATTCCCTAACATATACACACACACACACACACACACACACACACAGACAGAGAGAGACTAGGGTCAATTTTGATAGCTGCTAATAAACCTACCAGTATGTTTTTGGAGTGTGGGAGGAAACCCACACAAACACGGGGAGAACATACAAAATCCACACAGATATGGCCATGGTCAGGAATTGAACTCATTGCTGTGAGGCAGAAGTGCTAACCACTAAGCCACCGTACTGCCCACACATGTATCATGGATACAGAATAGTTATCAAATGTCTGGTGCTGGGCGCTAACAGAGTGCTTGTATCCGTGAAAATGTGTCACCGACACCAGCTACAATTGTTACCCACTACCTTTTGTAGAACGTATATACGCCTCTTAGATTGTACGCTGTTTTGGACAGGACCATATTTACCTTCTGTTTCATGTTCCTGTCTGTTTACAAATCGTTAATATGTTGATGGATGTCTATATTGTTTTTAAAAAGTCTGTGATATTTAAGTAGGTAATAGGGTATAGACGTGGGATTAACTTGACATGTATGACAGCATGTTGTCAGCAACATTATTTTTTCATGTTCAGTTCCATTTGAACAGTTTCTATACCAAGATGTCTATAGTAGAGTGGTGGGCAAAATAAGATAGCGTTCAAGAGCAAATCCCTCCAGTATAGGAGCTAGAAAGTTATTTTAAGATATTTAAAGGGGGTATTGGTATGATGTTAAATGGGGATGATGGGGGGAAAAAAGGTGCTAGCAGTAATTTTTTGGGGAGTGGGGAGCATTGGCTACTTGATATTTTTACAGTCCTGCTTTAAAGTTTGCTACACACTAATGCAATCTACTGCAGATGCAATTTCTGTAATGGTTTTAACAATGACTGAAAGTCCCCCATGAGCATACCGATTCATGCGTACACACCAACACAATTTACCTTCAGATCTGTGGTTTTCATCTCTCCTAACCATCTGCTGAAAAGATTGACTCTTGCACACTCTACACGTTTATCGTGTGATCTGCATGATATTTACATTAGTGTATACTCAACTTAAGGTTCTATTTAAAATTTTCAAGGACAAACAAAGTTTGCATGGTAAAGTTAATGTGAGCCACAAAGTAACCTATTTAAAATCTTTAATGCGAAAGGTACCATCGTTGGAAAATATTCGCAAAGTAGAAGTAATCTTTCTGTAGCTTATTTTAGGTGTGTTTCACACGTTGGAGACCGTTTTAAATACCTCATTTGATTGAAGTTGAGGGATGCATTTGTTGTTTTTGTATGCATGAAACGTGTTTAACCATATGGTGTTCCTACATTCGGGTATCGTATCTGACAGAAGATTTATGTGACCTGAAGGTGTAAGGCTGAGGTGACTTAAAATGTCCATAATTTGCAGTCAGGTGTATTATTCCTTTTAGAATACACAATTTTTCCTTATGAATGCTGAAAGTTAAGACATTAAAATGCATCAATTGACATCAGAACTCACAATTTATGCTGCAACTATTTACAGAAATCTATACATTAATCTCTTGTGTATTATAGTGATTTATGCCAGTTATATAATCTGTTTTTGCTGACTGGGAGCGGCCATGGTAATAGTATTCATAGGGGGAATTCAATTCTGTCGCATGTAACGCGGCGCTAAATCTATTACCGTTAATATGGTCATTTTAAACCTGATTTCTGCTCGTAGCTCCCTGAGCTGTGAGCATAAACCAGCGTTAAATATTACTATATTATAATGCGCACTATTACTGTAATAACGGTAATAGTGCGTAGACTGTGATATTGCGCTTTATATGCTAAGAACAAATACAAATTCCCTGGTACTGAAAATTATAACATTTTGTCTGCTATTCTATGTCTGCAGACAGTACCTTGTGTGGTTTAATCGTGAGATAAAAAGCATCTGCAGTCTAATGTCTACTGTTATAGTGAAGCACCAGGTAGTGAGCCCAACCCCCAAACTGCGCAAGACCTGGTTTCTGCAAGTTGGGAAGGTTCCCGAGGGAAATTTACATTGGGTGGAGTCTTCTTTATTTTAGTCAGAAATGGGCAATAAAATGTTTAAAGTTGCACTCATAAAAGTTTGCATAACAGTTTATTAATCTGTAAGTAGCTTCCATAACTCCCAGCATATCAACAGGTCAAAAAGTGAAACTTTGTTAGTTATTTTTTTTTTTCTTGTTGTTTTTTTTTAGAACTAATTTGCCACAAATTTTACTGAATGGGATTACAAAAAATATTTCCAATCCCAGGTGGTATCTAATCTGCACAGGCAGAAAATGTAATTAGGTAATGTTTCACCACGTATGCAGTCTTTATTAAAGTGCACTAGTTTGTCACTTGGTATATGTTGCCATATTGGATATAGAGACGTCCACATGGCGCTCTAGTCAAGCGGTTGAAAGTGTCCATGTGTGGCTGGCTTTATTAATGATGCTAGAAGACATACATACATCAACTCGCTTGCACATACATATTCTTTTTATAAAAACCCAGTAATGTGCAGCTGAATATACTACATTTCTTAAAGGCATGCCATATGACGAGGGATATATTTTTGGAGCCTAATAGACACCTTTTGGTAGTCAGAGGTGATTATCCAAAAAAAAAAAAAAAGAATATGGTCAAAAGATAGTATTTGGGTGTTGCTTTTGGATTCTTGGGAAGCCTTTCCAGTGCACGACTTAAAATGATCTCCGTAAATGTAGGTGATGTGACATCCTGTAAAGGTTACCTTTTCTTTAAATATTTTGAAACAGATTTTATGAATTTTAATGTTGTTTATGTTTTAATACTAAACAGGAAAAAGCAAACTTCAATCCCTTTATAAGATTGTAAATTTTAAAAGAAGCTTCTGTTCATTCCATATAGGGAAAACCAAGTATGAAATCGCCATGTCTAAATGTTAGTCACAACCCGGGACATTTGCAGCAATGTTTACATATTTTATGTATTTGCTTATGAGAGAATATAGGTGATGGACATGCGTTTTTAGAAGGGGAGATTTCTTCTCTCATCAGAGGAAAGCATACTAGACAGAAATCAAGTAATGGCAATAAACACTTAAATTTTGGGCATCCATACATATTTTGCTTTGAAAATTGAGAGATTACAGCAAACTGACTAGAATTTTGGGCATTGTGAAGTGCTGTAGGATTTGTTTGTGCTATATAAACAAATGCTGATGATATAGTTAAAAAAAAATCATCTTGCAGAAAAGAAATTTTGACAAAAAACACTGTGAAAACATGTTCTCTGCATAGAACACCCCTTGTGGCTAGAGGAAAATAAGTAAACTCCAGTTGTGAAAAATGGTAATTTATAGTACAGCAGGAAAAGGAGAGACCTCTTCCTAGCAGAAGTGAAACTATTGTACTACATTCCTGACAGTCACATGATAATTTGGTGATCCAGGGAGTTTGTTATATTGCCGTTATGAAGTTGGAATGTTCACTTTTATTGCCTTCTAACCTGTGCTTCATTTTTAGTTGGTGTATTGTTTTTAGTTTTTGGGGGTTTTCTCTATTGCATCAACGGACTAGCATTTTGAGGAAGGAGAATTGAACTTAATGGATGTATGTCTTTATTTAAAACCTGATAGAAGGTGCTATGCTGAAGAGGCATTCAGCTTTTCACCACAACAATTCCTCTTCAGGAGAATACCAAAATTCCTTTACTATATATATATATATATTTATGCCAAGTATTTTGTTATGTTAATATTACATTTAGGGGATGTTGATTTTACTGTCCAACAAACTTGCTATGCTGAGGGTAATGTTGTGCTATGACAAGAAGTTATATGCGTGTTTTAATTGTGTATTGATATTGTATAATGGGTGGCACAGTGGTGAGCATTGTTGTCTCACAAGTCTGGACCATTGGGTTTGATCTACCTAACAAAAAAAGTCCAGTATTAATCATGGTAAACCATCAAATTTCCATGAAATTCCAAGGAACTTTGTCTTAATTGCCATGGATGACCTGTGATCTGTGTGGTGATCGCATGTTCTCCACATGTCTGCATGGATGTGCTTTTGTTATGTGGACTGTGGAAGAGCTAAACTAGCTCTGGTATGTGTGTTTGTTCGTGGTAGGGAAATTAAACTGTCAACTCTACTGGGACAGGGAATGGTGGGTAAATATTATTGTACAGCACTGTAAGATATGTTGGTGCCATTTACTAGGTCTTCTGTGTGTGTGTGTGTGTGTGTGTGTGTGTGTGTGTGTGTGTGTGTGTGTTCCTATCCATTTTGAAAAATCATCAACTAAAGGCTATTTGTAATCTTGTTTTTCTTCCTTCAAGTGTCAGCAAGGAGAATAAATTGCATACACCAGGGTTTCTCTGCCTTCATTTGCAAACTTGATTAAAGCTAATTGGTTCTTGCCATACATTATTTGGAATCTACTAACATGCTCATTACTGGAAAAGAATACTAATAAATGTACACTGCAAACAAGGTGATATCCTTCTATTCAGTAATTTAATTTCATGCTTGGTGTCATTCTTTAGTATTAGTGCTATAATTCTATTTGGCAATAAGTGGATAAATGTCAGAATTTAATTGGGCTTTAAATTTGTACCCTGAACCTGCGTTTCTTAAACAGGTTTACTAAATACCTTTTGATTTCTTCTACAATACTTTATTGTACAAGTCAGAATAATAGTATAAATATAGATAACAATGCCCCCCCCCCCCATATGAAATGGCGCATTCACAAATGTTTGTTTATAAGGTGACCCTACATTCACAAATGTCAACATTTATATGAGCCATTTTATTTTACCCATTTGCTTTGCAGAACATTGTTGCTGTTTTGTCTACAGAAATGTTTAATGCTTTTAATACTTAAATAGCCTAATCCGGCATCTAAAAGCAATACAAGTTTTCCACATACATATGTGATCGATGATACCATGTGTTATTGGCGCTAAACTGCATATCTTATAATTTTTCTTATGATGCACTGAGTCAAGGACGTATTCAGTTGGGAATCGGTTAGATTCGTGTTCAGCCAAACAACTAAATGTAAATCCTAATTTTCCTGCCATGTAGGACACGGAGCATAATGCTCACTTCCAGGAGGGAAAATATTATTTAAAAGGCCAGTCACAATATGATATTTGATATTCAAAAGGTTGCAGCACTTATGCACAGTAATGTTTTGCCACTTTGTTAAATGTAATCAAATTTACTTTAAGCTCTTTGTGTACCAGTGTATTGAATTTAACGTTTGTTGTGACAAGAAAGCAGAGATTAATATTTTGTTACTGTATCAGTTTAATGTAGTTTATATTTCATAATGTAAATCTACATTATGGCACCTTCTCATTTTAGTTTCACAGAATGTGGAAATTATTTTTAGGTCGCTAAACATGGGCTATACATAAATAGTCTTATCTCCTAATTTTCATTTTTACTTTTATATTATAGTTGAGCATTATTTAGAGAGAACATGTGTGTGTGTGTGTGTATGTGTGAGCACACTAATATATATATATATATATATATATATATATATATATATATATATATATATATATATATATATATATATATATATATATATATATAGTGTGCTCACACATACACAATAGTCAGTCACAACATTAAAGCCACCTGTCTAATATTGTATAGGTCCCCCAGATACCGCCAACACAGCTCTGACCTATTGAGGCATGGACTCCACAAGACATCTGAAGGTGTCCTATGGTATCTGGCACTAAGATATTAGCAGCAGATCCTTTTAAGTCCTGTAAGTTGCGAGGTGGGGCCTCCATGACTCAGACTTGCGTTTTCAGCACAACCCACAGATGCTAAATCAGATTGAGATCTGGGGAATTGGAAGACCAAGTAAAAACTTTGAACTCTGTCATGTTCCTCAAACCATTCCTGCACATTTTTTGCATTGTGGCAAGGTGCATTATCCTGCTGAAAGAGGCCACTGCCTCTGCCAACTATGTTTAGGTAGGTGAGGCCACTGCCAACTATGTTTAGGTAGGTGGTACAGGGAATACCGATGTCATGATGGGGTGTACATGGTCTGCAACTATGTTTAGGTAGGTGGTACATGTCAAAGTAACAGCCACATGAATGCCAGGAACCAAGGTTTCTCGGCAGAACATTGGCTAGGGCATCACATTTCCTTTGCCAACTTGCCTTCTTCCCATAGTGCATCCTGGTGCCATCTGTTCCCCAAGTAATTGATACACACGCACATGATGTAAAAGAAAACATGATTCTTCAGATCAGGCCACCTTCTTCCGTTGCTCTGTGGTCCAGGCGGTCACATGGCCATTGCAGGCGCTTTCAGCAGTGGACAGGGGTCATCATGGGCACTCTAACGAGTCTGAAGTTATGCAGCCCCATATGGAGCACATTTAGATGCATTGTGTTCTGACACGTTTCTGTCATGGTCAGCATTAACCTTTTTCAGCAATTTGTGCTACACTGGCCTAGGCTTCATTACCCATGCCACGCGCATCAGTGAGCCTTAGATGGATCACTTTGGTAGGTACTAACCACTGTCTACTGGGATGCTTGGAGATGTTCTGACCCAGTCATCTAGCTATCACAATTTGGCGTTTTTTCCTGCTTCTAACACATCAACTTCGAGAACTGACTTCACTTGCTGCCTGATATATCCCACCTGCCATTGTAGCTAAATAATCAAAGTTATTCACTTCAGAGGTTTTAATGTTGTGGCTGATCAGTGAATATGTCCAAGCAAGGCCCATCACCTCCCACTTTCTCCTTACTACTATAGAAGATGCACCTAATTAAATCTTATAGACCACAGGAAGGTGCTAGCTACAAGCAGCTTGAGAGTTCAATGACTGACACTGCTGCTGCTTCTGATTGGTTGCTGGAGTTCACAGAAAAAGATGCTTGTGTAGTGCCAGGCACTGAGCGCTCAAGCTGTTTGTAGGCAGAACCCTTCCAGAGCCAGTCTATAAGTTTCAGATATGGCCTAGCAACAGAAAATGGTTAATTCTATTTTAGATATAGGAAATGTTCTCAGTGGGTGGGGTTCAAAATATATAATATTTAATGTGTTTGTATTCTCTTTCAGGTATCCACATATGGAACTGAGCTATCGGTGGAAGCATGCAGAGATGCTGGCTTCTCCAGTAATCTATTGTGCAGCTCATGTGACCTGCTTGGGCAGTTTGGACTAATTGGGATAGAGCCATTCTGTAGACAGTGTTGCCAGGAAGAGGCACGCTTTGAATCAAGAAAGGTAAGGTTTATATTTGCATTATGCAAAGTGGGGGCACATATAATATTCTAATAAATCTTTTTGCTCAAATTGTAAGCTGAATAGCCATTTGGAAACTCCTTTAACCAGTAGAAATGTTTAAAAGCTCATAATGTCTGAAACAGTAATGCGCTAAAAGCAGATGTAAATGATATAAACTTCTTAAATGCTTGGGAGTCACATTGCTAAATATTATTTTAGGAGAAGACATTCCCAGTTGAAAGAAGTATTAAAGCATTTACATGTATAATAAGAGCTTGGAATCGTGTTGGTGCCACAAGAGCACATTTCATGTGGTTTTTTTTTCAGCTCCAGAAGGGAATATGCCTAGTTTTTATAGCAGTTTTATTGCAGCTGGAAAAGCACAGTGCTTTCAAATATTAATGAGTTTTTAGAACACTGTGTTACAGGGACTGCTCCAATTAATGGATTTCCATTGGAGAGCATTTTTATGGAGTTCTTTGGACTTGTCCAAAACACTGCCAGCGTTTTTAATAGTTTAAACAAACACTTGGGTAATTAAATCGCTCATGTGACATCCTTTCAATTTGGAATAATTGGATGCTGCACTGTAAATGCGAAAAGTGTCCATTTGACCCACCCTGAAAGTTCATAAAAGTTTGGTTTATAAAATGAATGTAAGAGTTTTGATTATTTTTTCTTTTTTCCCCCCCCTATATATAATTCACTTTTTTAAATAACAAGCCAGTGCATAAATAAAACTCTACTGTCTAGGCCGGCGGTTCCCAAAGTGTGCGCCGCGGCTCCCAGGGGTGCCGCGGCGCTGTCACTGGGGTGCCGCGAGCCAGCCATAGGAAAAAACAAAGAGCACATAAACTTACCAATCCGCGTAGTGCCGGGACCCAGCAGACTCATCTCTCCCGCAGCTGTCACTGACGTCGATATTCAGTGACAGCTGCGGCTCTTTGTTTTTTCCTATGGCTGGCTCGCGGCAGAGGAGTGAGAGGGAGCGTGACAGCAGGGGAGACAGAGGGGCACAGCGGGGCAGACAGAGGCACAGCAGGGCAGACAGCGGGGCAGAGAAGTGTGACAGGGGCAGACAGAGGAGCAGTGGAGGGGGACACAGCGTGAGAGGAGCAGTGGAGGGGGACACAGCGTGAGAGGGGCAGAGGAGGGGGACACAGCGTGAGAGGGGCAGAGGAGGGCGACACAGCGTGAGAGGGGCAGAGGAGGGCGACACAGCGTGAGAGGGCAGAGGAGGGGGACAGCGTGAGAGAGGGCAGAGGAGGGGGACAGCGTGAGAGAGGGCAGAGGAGGGGGACAGCGTGAGAGAGGGCAGAGGAGGGCGGGCAGCGTGAGAGAGGGCAGAGGAGGGGGGGGCAGCGTGACAGAGAGCAGAGGGGGCAGTGTGAGAGAGGGCAGAGTGTCTGGATGCAGAGGGGGCATTTTTGCATACAACTAAATAAGTATTTATGTCGTGACCTAAATACTTATTACATTTTTTTGACCCAACTACTTCTAAAACAGGACTGCTCAAAAATTATTTTGGAGGGGTGCCTTAAAAAAATTTGGAAACTCTCAGGGTGCCGCGAACTGCAAAAGTTTGGGAACCACTGGTCTAGGCAGATAAATCCTGTATTATAGAAGACACCATAACCTACAATTTACACTATTGCATTAAAAATAGCTGATCATTTGTATTACAAACAGTACCCAAATTTGAGCTCCGTGACAAATAGAATTAATTTACATACAAGGAGACAGCTGAAGAATATCACCTGCATTTTTTTTTTTTATATTTTTTTATTTATTTATTTTTTTTACTTTTTATATTGCCCCTGTTCAAACAAGACACTAAGCATTCCCCTCCAGAAGACAAGTGAACATAACATTTTAAAAATGTACTTCCGGCTTTAATTTTTTTTTTATATTTTTTTGGGTTTTTGGCTGGTTTTTGGATGTGTCTGACTAGCCCAATTCTTGCATTTTATGATTTTGTACTCGTAGGTATAGCGGTTAAATATTTGTTTTGTGAGATAAGTAGGGAGTAAATATCTTCGGCTTAGCGGTTTGAACACAATGTCTTCTTTCTGTCTTAAAATTGGTCTTGATACCACATGTTGTTCTCTCATTCTTCATTCATCAAATTGTCTTTGGTAATTTATCTTTCAGCTTTTCTCCCTTGGCTTTAATTTCCAAATGTTTGCTTTAGACTTGTATAATGGATGGCAAGCTTATGTTGTGTTCTAAAATATAAAGTTACAAATGGTCATGGCTAAACATGCGTAAAGAGGATGCATGTCAAGGATTCACTTATGAAATGTTATCCGAGTAATTCCTGTGTTAGGAGATTGAGTTTCATATGCATTTTATATCTGTATTAACTGGTTTTGGGGTTCTTGGTGTGTTTGTTTTTTGTTTTTTTTCTCTATTGCTCAGGTGATTTAAACCCCTCTGCAGACTCCCTGTCTGAAGAGGATTACACTTTGACAGCAGCTTGGTTGAAACGTGTTTTGTTTTTGGTTTTTTTTGTGGTTTTTTTTTTTTTTTAAACGATCAGTCTGTTTCGACTTTTTCATATGAGAATAATTTTCTGTAAGATAAATGTTCACCATTAATCATGATGGATAGTCTTTTCTTCATCTCTCTCATTCTTGTAAACTCCTATTGAGATGAGACTTAGATTATTAATGATTTTTTTTTTCTTGGAGAATTTGGATGACTAACATTTACTGTAATAGTGTGAATAGAACAGATGATGTATTAGCCAACTACCAGTATGACAAGATTGTAGATGACTGTTATACAGAACAGGAAATATAGTACCTTTCACACCATCCTTAATTACCCAACATTAGTACATGGCTATTTAGCTTTTTATTTTAAAGAGAAAGTTAAGCCACTATTTGACACCGATACATATCAAAGGTTGTGTATTATTGAACTGAATAATGTATATTATTAACTGATGTGTTCATTCTTGTCTAAATATGTTCATAATGTTCTCACTATGCTATAGAAGGTTGCTATGATAGTGGTAAGGTGCTCATCTAATAAAGTGGGTTGTTAGATTCTTACACTGGATCTATGATGACCTAGCAGTCTAAATGGGTGTGCTAGTGGTACAGTAGCGAGACGGGAAAGTGTGGGTCATAGCTGACCAAAGATGTCCCAGGGTAGGATGTAAGCTGACCGCATGATGCTCACATCTCACCTTGGGATGGCTTTGGCCAGGTACACCCCGCTGCTGCAGAGTCTCCCTGTCAATAATGCTATATAGTGGAACGCTGCCTGGTGTGCTGCGTTACCAGCCTGCTGCGCACCCATCCATTCCCACACTATCCTTGTCCCCTCGTGTAACTCCCCCCCCTCCCTCCGAAATTACAGTAGTTAGGGTACTGTAACCACCGTCCTGTGTCTGTAGTCGCAATATTTGTTTTTTGTCTGACAAAACTAGAAGACAAACAGTGTGTGGGTACCATATCTCCTTTAAATCTTATATTAAAGGAGGAGTCACTTTCTACTGGAACCTTGGCCTTGGCTTTCAGAATAGCAGAGAGGTGGTAGCTGCTGTAAGGGGTTTTGAGTAGTTCTAAAAACTATTGGATAGACTGTTAATAATGCACATCTCTCTCAAATAAAATACATTTTTATTTTCTTTCCAAAATAAGTTGGTCAAAAAGAGTTAAAGTTTTCTGCTTCAGATGCAGGATGCTACTGGGGTGTAAAACAAAGAACGATGAGGTGACTGTAACTGTGCGTGAAATTGTAGCAGCGCTGGAAATTGTCCACGCTTTCATGTTACTAAATATAGCTGTGGTTTAAAAGCATAGACTTATTTTCTAAGTGTTAATGTTCTATCTTTCCATACTAAAGTAATTCAAATATGCATACATTCACCCTGTATAACAATAGCATTTGCCCAGCAATTTGCTTCCATTATATTTTATAGTCCATGACCATATTGTGTGTGTATTAGAGCCGAACACTGTTGTCTGCTTTACAGTTCGCGGAACAAATGGCAATCAACATGAATAATTTAGATTCTATTTTTCACGTGGTTGTATTACTGCTCTCTGCTTGACGTGGGCCAGACAGTTTTCACATGAAATTGTCATAGTGTAGGATGCTTATAGCATAGTGATTATATGTCTCTAAGTGACAACTTGGTATGTTAACACATACATATGAGACAACTGGCCGTGGATTTCACAATCTAGTTGACTTCTATTTGTCCACTGATGATGTTTTCATGCGAAAGCCCTAAAAACGAACGCCTCTTTCATTGAGATGACCCTTTACAATTGGATCACTTGAACACGCAGGGGTGTAATATTTGTTACAACCCAGACATGTATCAGAAATCTTAGCTCCAAGCCTACACCTAACTGCTGAATGGCATATACATACACTTCCGTCAAGGAGGAGGTGTTTGCATTACTCATCAGGTGAAACATAGTTCAGTTGACATACGACATGATCGTTGTTAGTCCAGATATGCTCTCATGTGCCTGTTATCTTGGTTCTGAGAACTGTCCTCATGGTATTTAATCCTACACTGCTTTCAAATTGATTGTTGGCTTTCTGCAGGTAGTATGATGAGTTGCCATAATTTGCTAATTCTCATAATGTATGTATACCACCAGTTAGGTGAACATGGGTAATTAAGGGTTCCTAAGTGAGTAATGATTGTGACAGCAGTATGGAGGGGGGTGTATGAAGGTATGCAGCAAGGTATATTTAGTTTGCGAAATAATGACCACACTCTTGCCTGCCCATATTCCATATGCAATGCCCTCCTTATCCCTGGTCTATAGAAATACTAAGTGCTGTTTAGTTAGATGTGGGTGCAGGCTGTTCATTTCTGCTGAGATATATCTTATTTTGTCTTGTGTGTTGATCATACCCACTATAAATCACAAGTCTGGCATTGCCAAGTCAAGTCAAAAATAGTTTATTTCACAGACCACCATTCTAAATGAACCTGATTGAATTGCATTCCAGCTTGAAACCGCAAAGCGCAGCTGTTGGCTTCATGAATATCATCCTTTCTTGTTAAGACACAAGTACACTTGATTATGTCTACAAATACGATGGCCAGAAAGCTTCATGTGCAGAATATCTAATTCTTTTGTATTTCATTGCAACATCAGTGCCCTGAAACTCTTTTAAACAAAGATGACTTGTTTAACTAGGGCTCAGATTTTACATATGGTCCGGGTCAAAGTGCCAAATGCAGTTTCATAATGTGTAATCCGCTTAAAAATAGACAGCACACAGTTTTCACTGTTGCTTAAATGTTCTAATTGTCTGTAACATGCCAGTACTGTTTTGCTATTGTTGATTAACTTATACCTGATATTAGCAAGTAAACTGCGGTTCCCACTGGTGATGAGCTATAGCTCTTAATTTACTCTCAAACATGGCAAGTTGGGATCAGTAGCTCAAAGGCTTGAGTCTCATCTTTGCTTTACAGAAATGGATTTAGCAGATCTATTTTGATGGCTGGAAATGGTCCATTCAGCTAACATTGATTAAGTTCTTGGGTTCCCAATCTGTTGCTGTCATTAATTACATTGTGAACAGAAGTTGCATTTGTTTTTATGAACATAATGGTAGCATTGTAAAACTGGAACCAACAAGGCATTATTAATGTGAGCAGAACGGTGACCACACAGTCGGGTGCATTAGCTGCAAACTATGGGGCATATTCAATTGTTGGATTTCCCCGTGGTGTTAAAAGTATTACCGTTATTATGGAAATACTAAGCCGGATTTGGGAGCTGCGAGCTGAAATTCAGCTTGAAAGGTACCGTAATAACGGTATTTACGTGCACTATTACCGTAATGACGGTAATAGTACGCACGTCGCGTTACTTTTACATGTAGCGCCAACAATTGAATAGTCTAAAACAGTCTTTAGTTGTGGATTGTTTTTTCTGTTTGCTGATTCCTATTTTGTGCATAGCAAACTCTTCACTCTTTGAACGTGAGTTCACTTGGATTATTTCTTTTTTTCTTTATCTAGTTTTTTTTAATAATCGTTTACATTTTTAAAGCTCAGCTTTATTTGCCTATTTAACATAATTCTGCATCAATTTTCAGATGTATGCAGGGGCTATTCTTGAGGTCTGCGGATGAAAATTGGGGAGGTTCCCACAAGTCCAGGGTAAGCTTTTGTTTTTAAAATATTTTCGTAGTTAATATTTGTAGACTCCACTTTGTTTCCGGCCAGGCTTCTAGCAGATTCTATTATTGAGTAGTAAATATTTGCACGATAGGGTACATTAGGATTTAGTATCTTCAGCAGCCAAAGCTAAACTTAATATTTTACAGAAATGCCAATGCATAGTATCTCTCTAACTCATATTTTTAGTCTGCCTGTTGCCTGGCAGCAAAAGGGGATTATTAAGATGTAGAATTTATCAGGGAACAGGCTTTCCTAAATCTTATGCGTGAGCTTGCTGCATTTCCCTCTAATAAAAGCTTGGCACGTCTTACTCTCTGTTCTGTCATACCCACCCCCTTTCATGCCATTATCAATTACCAGACCCCTAAATTGCAGCATTGGAGAAATCTATTATTTGTTGATTTCCATATTGTAAATCTTGAAGATGTGTAATCTATGGCTGGAAATACTTGGCATGGTACAGTCTCATGACTATTGCATCTGCTGGCTCCTATTTGAATTATTCTCTCTGCTTTTTAAATTAAGCAGAAGGGATGCATCAGCTGTTCTTGTATTTTTCAGATGATCACGTTTAAGTCGTGCAGTTAAATCATTCATGTTCAAAGCCCTTCACAATGAAAACAGATAATCAGAAGTAACTTCTCCACTAAGCATTTAAATGCACATGTTCAGTTTAAAACCAACACTACTTTCTATTGATGGAAAGATATCCAGGTGCTGCATTGTGGGTAATGAAAAAGCAATTGTTCATTACAGCTATTTTACTTATTTTTGGTATTTCACCTATTTGCTATCAGGAGAGTAATATGACAGACACTATTTATAAGTGGGGTTAATCTATAATAACTATCATTTAGTAAATTATACCTGGTTAGTTTTTGGGGGAGGGGTTGTTTTTCTTAGTAAAGTTTGCTGAATCTACAGTAGAGAGAGAATTCATAGATCTTAATAAATTGCAAGTGGTAAGGTGCACTTTTGAATATAGCGTCTTTGGCTGACCGTTGTCCCCTTGTTATACTCTTTGCGTTTCACTTTTCCAAATACTACATGAGGGTGGAAGATGTGTTATGTAAAGTCCTTATAAAGTTCTTCACTGTGCTATTACAAAGATATATTCTTGTACTTCTTTCATTTATTTATGAGAACCGTTGACTTGCAGCTGTTCATTATTAGAAAGACATTAACTTACAGGCAGAAGAATGCCTAAAAGTTACAGGTGTCTCATGGAGGTTATTGAATTATACATTTTGTTCTTAAAAGGGGTAAATATTGACTCATGCATAGTCTGTATAAGTTGTTTTTATTTGTTCTAGCATTGACTGTTGCTACTAAGCACTGGCGTGACATCTCACTAGTGATCTGACTTGGTCTGGTATCCGGCCAAGCCACACACTTGACATGTTTTATAAAGTTTCTGGAATAGCATCGTATCACATGCTGCCTTTTCAGCGCACATATAGACCTCTGAGATGTCATTTTCCACAGTCTAAAATGTAGTGTTTGTAATATGAGCAATAATCTAGGTTCCACAAAAGAGGTATATTTTAAAGAATGTCTATATTGTGAAAACTATCAAACCGAGTATAACAAGTCTAGAATAATGCTGTCCAGCAAAAGTAGTTTAAGTATTTTAATATTTACATCTTGAATCTAATTTTAATACCCCAATGTTACTGAAAAATGTTTGGGTAGGGCAGTGTTGGCTAACCTGTGACACTCCAGGTGTTGTGAAACTACAAGTCCCAGCATGCTTTGCCAATATATAGCAGCTTATTGCTGGAAGGGTATGCTGGGACTTGTAGTTTCACAACACCTGGAGTGTCACAGATTAGCCAACCCTGGGGTAGGGAATCCCTTCATGATGACTATCTAGGTCAGTGAGCACCAGGAAATATCAAACCTGTTATTCATTGGGTTTTGTTTTCTTACATGATTAATTATTTTGCCTCTTGTATTTCTAGCTTTTGTCAGGAGTGATAAGCCCAAGCTTTTTAAGGGTCTGCAGATCAAGGTATGGTATTATTCTCTCTTAGTGCCTTCATTTTACATTAAAGATTCTCTGGGGGGTATTCAATTGACGGTGGGATCGCCGAAAATCGAGCGCTCTAAAAATATTACCGTTAATACGGTAATCTGCGCGTAAAAAACGTTAATACAGTAATTTACTCGCTGGAAATTCAGCGGGTAATTACCATATTAACGGTAATATTTTTCGAGCGCTCGATATTCGGCGTTCACTCCGTCTATAGAATACCACCCTCTGAATGCTAAGTTAATGTTCATGTTATAGGAATATTAAGCCTATTTGTTTATTTTCCTCTTGTATTTGTCCAATATAAATGTTAAGAGGTGAATATATAATGTTGCATTGCTCTGTGCAGCTTTTAGAGGTGTTAATATAGAGAAGCTGAACTCTACATGGAGTAGTCTTTTCTGTTTCTTACAATCTCCCTTGAGCATTGTATCATAAGGAATGAGATTTATTTTGCTTTCATTAAAAATTCCTATGGCATTCTGAAGTCACTTTATTTAGAAGTTGATTGCTACGCCAAGGAAAGCTCTTTTGAATATGGATTTTGCAACCGTCCTTGCTACTGAAAATGCTGTGTCACATAACAAAGTGTGAACTTATGGTGCTGTTTATAAGTGTCTCCACCTATGACATTTACGTTCACCTGAAATCATGCTGTTTGTATAAAATGTATATGTTTTCTTCTCCACAGTATGTGCGTGGCTCTGATCCTGTACTGAAGCTGTTGGATGACAATGGGAACATCTCTGAAGAACTGAGCATTACCAAGTGGAACACAGACAGCGTGGAAGAATTCTTAAGCGAAAAACTGCACCGTTTATAATCTTATACATATCACAATCCTGATCTCTATCCATTATCCCTCCATAAAGCCACAGTAGTATGCAGTTTTTCCTAACAATCACATTTCATCTCTGTTTTAATTATTTATATTTGATCTTTTGCAAGGAAATCGCTGTATATAATTTGTATGGGCATAGCTGTGATGTCGCCAGTATTGGCTCTCAATACACAAATACCTTTTTTTATGGTCTTCTAGCCTGGCCAGCTTTGCAGACATTGTATTGTGCTTAATCTGTATGTGAGAAGATATCCTTTTCTTAAATTACAGGGATTTTGGAAATTCAGTAGCCATATTTAGGTACGATTTCTGAGTCAGAGCTTTTATACTGATCAGAGCTCGTATGTAACTTTCAATCTACATTAAGGAATATATTGCGTCACAATGGTTTTTAATGAAGTGGTGATATCAATAAGCACAGCTTATATCTCTTTACAGGATCATATTTTGTTACTTGCATATAATATGCTAATTAGATATATTTGCATTTTGTGTTTTTGTGCATTAATATCTTCTCTGACAACTTCTGATCTAGAAAAATCCAATGTCACTCTCCAGCTGTTGTAGAACTGCAAGTCCCAGCCTGCTGGTGCCACGTTTTTCCTAGGCCTGGGGGTATAGTTGCTAAACTGCAGGTTTGAAAAAGTGGACGTTTTGTCTATAGTAACCAATCAGATTCTAGTTATTTATTTAGTACATTCTACAAAATAACAGCTAGAATCTGATTGGTTGCTCTACGCAACATCTCCATTTTTTTCAAACTCGCAGCTTAGTAAATGTACCCCCTGATCTAGATATTCCTGAAAATATTAGTAAGGGGATGGATTACTTGCAGCTTGGCATTTAAATATCTGGGGTTTTTTTTCTTGAGACCCAAAACATGGATCATGTAAATTAAAGTCGTCTTAGACTGAAAAGCTTTACTTTAGCTAGTGATCTAGACCAACAGGGATTGGCCAAGTGTCAGACATGCAAGTCCATCTTTGGTAAACAACAAACCTCTAGTAATTCTACCACAAAAATCACTTTTTTTTGCCAGTTTAAGTATAAGGCATTTCCAAACTCCGTTTGCGGTGTCTGTATCACTGAGATTATAACTATCTTTTTCACTGACCTTTAGTAAATGTGCAATGAACTAGGAGCATTATAATGGATAGGGTGGCATTCATTAGATATTGTTCAGTCACATTCGCCTATATTATACTTTAGTTTCTCACAAGAAAAATTATGCAAATTTGTAATCCTTAATTAATTGGCACATGTTAAAGCAATGCGTCAGTTTTGATGGATGCCACCTTGTCTTTTAAGTGCCCTTTTTTAATTTCATATGCATTTTGTAATTTTTTTTTTTTTTTTAAACAGTGTCTTGCAGAAGCCAGATGCTGAAAGGATGTGTTGTTTTGTTATGATGAAAGGGCTCCGTTCATTGCTTTTAGATGTGACACATTAGGGTCATGCACTTTAGTGAAGACTACACAGAAAACCTTCATAAGGCTTGTGGAATGTCTGATGTGCAGTGTAATGCACCCCGATGTCTAACTCTGCTGCTTTAAATAGGAGTTGAATGAATTGACTTGTTGAAGAAAGATATGTTTAAATACAACAATAAAAATATTTTTTTTTTCAAATATTCTAACTACTGATTTGATTTGTGTATTGTTTTTACAGATCATATTTGTAAGCTACTAATCTTTAACAGGTTTGGATATCTTATGAATTGGCAAATGTTTGAAATGCAACTCCTATCATCTGACAAGATGCTGGAAACTGTAGTCTAACAAAATCTAGTGTAGTGTGTGTCTGAACTACGTATTTAGTCTGAGTGCAGACAGATACAGTACTTTAACGCTTCAACTGTTCAACAAGTGAAGGCCAGGGATTATGATTATTTATATCTACTAGAAGTGTCATCAGAGGCGACGTGACTACAGACCTCTGTATAGAGAGGGTGACCATGAGACCGGTGATACATCCCAGGTCAATATTATCAGTTGTACTTTTCTCCTTTTAAATATATTACATTTGTGCTCTGTTCAAATGACCGTTCTTTGCTGTTTGTAGAGTATACAGACTACTGCAAATAAACTAGTACTTTGTATTTCCTCCTAAGACTCTGTAGCTGCTCTAACAAATGAGTAGAGAAAGAGAAAAAAAATTGACACCCCTGGAAGCTGTATAGTGACTCCTCCCTTGTCATGTGGTTTTTTTTTTTGTTTTTTTGGGGTTTTTTTCCCCCATGTCTCTGCAGAGCTGAATAAGGCAGTGGTGAGTGCACCAAGACCACCCTTGTATGTGGGTTTTGGTGCCACTCCCTAGGAGTGTTCCCACTGGTACAGGGGGTAGCTCCCTTGGCTGCTCTCGAATACCATTTTTAGATAATGTGGCAAAATCTGGTGATTAGTCTT
The DNA here is from genome assembly GCF_038048845.1 of Mixophyes fleayi. NCBI lineage: Eukaryota > Metazoa > Chordata > Amphibia > Anura > Limnodynastidae > Mixophyes > Mixophyes fleayi. Next base: position 41,742,205 of record NC_134409.1, read on the forward strand.
ACAGGAAATTTCAAAAGCAACCACTGAGTAATCAGGCAACGTAACTTTGGTGTCTGACATCACCTCCTAGGTCAGCACTGGCACAGGGAAGGGAGAAGTTTGCTACTTCTGCAGATGCATTGCTGAGTCATGGTACACAGTCTGCAACAAAGAGAACAAATCAAACCCTGATAAATTAAATTAAAAATAAAAACCTTTTAGGTGCATTATCAATTGCATACACTTTTCATTCACAGTGTCCTCAGAATTCATGAGATCCAGAAGATAGTGGCTGGAGAATGGTTATTGCTTCATATATTCTGCTGCTATGTAAAGATTTTCTGCTAAAGTTTGCTGTGTGAATCCAAGAGGTCACCACTTTTTTGTAGAATGTGCCCTCAATATTGTTAGAACCTCACATCCTCTTATAAGCCTGTGAAACAATTTCTCCTAAACCATCTCACAAGTGTGATTATGGAAGGAGTTTTACCTTGCTGTTGACCTTCTGGGAGTACAAAGATTATCTGTTTTTCTGACATCCTTTGTTCTGGAGAGATACAGATGCAGATATTTATTTCTGGTCAGAGCAATATACTGTAACTTTTTCTCCTGATTAGCTGGCTCTGGACACATAGTGGGAAGTACAATTTCTTGGTTAACCTGAAACTTGGATTTGTTTGCAGCGCCATTTTATATGGTTTTTGTATCACAGAGCCAGAAGTTCTGCCACTCCTAGCAGACGTCATGAATATCAAAATATTTTAAGTGTGAGCCACTTGAGTGATACTTTCTTTAGAGGTTCAAAGGGTTCTAGTGTTTGATCTTTAAAATGAGATTGCTATCCCAATGTGTCACAAAATATTTTATGCAAGGGTGAATTTTTTTGGATGTTTGAAATAACTTCTTGATTAGATCTGATATCAATCTCGTATGCAGAAACACTCCGTGCCAACATTTGTACTTTCAATGTACCAATGGCAAGGACTTTTGGCAAACCTTAAAGTCCAGTATCTGAGGTATACTAGCAGTCTGTGCATTGCTTAACTTGGACCTGCACCAATATCCCGATCTTCAATTATTTTGTATAGCACCAGCAAATTCTATAGCGCTTTTACAATTGGGAACAAAGACCATAATGAAATAACACCGGCAGAGGTAAGAAGGCCCTGTATGCAACCTTACAATCCATGGGATTGAAAAATGTTTTTCAAACTGCAGTATGTTATGGAAGAATTCTTTCTTGTCTGTAGTAGTACGTCAATCAGTGATACCTTTACGCTTAAACAGTGCACGCACAATCTCTTTTTGATGGGGTGGAGATTATCTTAATTTGGTTGAAACTGGCCCCTCACATTAAAGGTCTGGCTAAGGTAGTAGAGGCCATGTTTTCTAAGCGCATTTCCCATGCTAATGTGAACCACTGTCTGCAAGGTCATAATTGAAAAAATTATATATATTGCTTCCTCTGATTCATTGTATGTGCAATTAGAGTAACAAGAGGGAACTTCTACCTCCGTTTGAATTTGCAAGGCTTTGTTAGAGCATCTATTCACATTTTTTTTTTTTGAGTCCTTGTAACAGTAGTAGAGAATGTTTACTTTGCTGTTTTTGGCTTATCACCATCAAATCAAATTTGGAAACTTGATCTCTTATATACTTCAACACTTTCATGTTCAATTCCCATTGATGGTGCAGGATGGCTATCGTAACTGAAATATACCACCTTGTCATTTAGTGCTACATGAAAAGCTGAAAGGGACTCTAGATTGTCTTCTGTCCATAATATTGTTGATATTCCTCCCATCCTGTGTTTGATCTTGCTGCCTCCTTATCTGTTTAATGAAAGCAACAGCCTTCCAATTGTCAGGAAAGATCCTTAGATGTCTGTTGTATTGCATACCACACTGCTCTTGCTTTCAGTATATTTACATGTAGCCATTTTTGGTTTTTTTTCCTTTTGACTCCGTACACCTTGTATTAATTTCTGTCTTCAGATGAACTTCCCAGCCTTTAGAATCCTGAATTTGTTATCACAGTTATTCTTGTTTTGAAGCGGGTGCTTCACCTTTCCATTTATGTTGGAAATTGTCACAAGTCCAGAGACTTGCTGATGCTCTGCATAATTCTTAGGGGTTAATCCAGGTATTCTGGGTTGTGATACCATCATTTGAGTATCTCTCTAGTTGTAGTTTATGATCCAGTCATGTTTCTGTACAAACAAAAGTATAGTAAGTGTATTTGTGTTGCATGGTGTTTTGGCTCTTCACAATTAATAAAACATTGTCCAGATATGGCTACACTGCAGTTTCTTGTTTGCTAATAGCAGCCGTCAGGACCACCAGCAGGGCCATCTTTTCCATTGGGCACGATGGGCAGCTGCCTGGGGGCCCCACGGGCAAGGGGGCCCCCATAGACACGGCTCATAATGAGAATAAATAATCCTGCAAAAGAAAAAAAACCTGAAAAAAAAAAAAACCTACAAGGGTCACTGAGCAAGTACATCCATCTATCGCTCTATATCTGTATACATCTATATATCTATATCTAGGGGCCCCGGTGCACTGCTTTGCCCGGGGGCCCATAATGTTGTTAAGGTGGCCCTGACCACCAGTACTTTAGTTCCAAGAGATTTTTGAGGCCAAACTGTAGACCCATAAACTGGAATTGGGGACCCAGACTGTAGAATGTTAGAAACGTATTATGCTGAGATGCAATTGGAATGCAAGTAGATTCCTTTAAACCTTTTGATTCCAGGAATTTTTTTTCTAAACTCAAACATCCCTTACTAGAGCTTGCATAAAACCTGTGTTCTTTGGCTTTTTGGAGGCATATCCTGCAGGTTGTGGCCAGGACTTGGTGATGCAGAAGGTACTGCTCTGCCACTGCCTTACTCTGCTTTTGAAGAGCATGGGAAAAAAAAAAGGAAGGAAAGGAGTCGTTACACTACCTTCCAGTGGTGGTTATTTTTATTTTTTCTTGCCTGTATTCGGCTTACTAAAGGTTACCCCATTTGTGTGGCCTGCCGTGGAGTCTGTAAAAGGAAAAACTGCTATTCCTTTAGAAGATGTAGGTCCTTTAAGGTCACAAACTGTTTGGGAAATGGAGATATGTTTTAAAACGTTTCATCTTGCCCCTTGGGTTATGAACAAGAAAAGGAGCCATCTCGTTCCAACGCAACAGATGAAGGTTTTGGGAGTCTAAATAGACACCAGAAGAAACAAGTCTTCTGTCAGTATCTTGACCCATCTTTCCTCTACCTCCAGCACAACAATTGCAGTTTCATCCGACAAGAAGAGTAAATGGTCTGGGCTGTTGGGAATGTTTTCCTCAACAATAGGAATAAGTCCATGGCCTTAATTTAAAATCTGGCTTCCTCCACAACACCACACATACAGTTTGTTTCTGTGTTTTGGAAACTTTGCTTCGATTGGCCTTTTAACAGGGTTTTGGTAATCTTCATCACTCACTTCATTTTCATTAAAATCTCGGTATAGGAGAAAGGAGGCATGAAGAGGGGGTTGTCCCACCTCCGCCTGTCATTGTCCTTGTCTCTCCTACTTGCGTGTCCATCCAAGGATGCCACATTGTTGCCAGGATTAAATCTTTCATAGCGGTTGGTTTTTTGTTTTGTTTTTTTCCCCTCCCTAATCAGGCCCTGTTTGTGATACTCCCAATAGACTCCTGTCCAATGGAATGGGGTGCATATTTATGACATCAGAAGGTATATGTTTGTAGAGAGAAAGTAACTTGCAAATAAACATCTTGGAAATGAGAGCTGGTGGTGAAAGTAGTTTAGTATTTCAGGATCACTTATAGGGAAAACATCTAAGAATATTCTAAGACAACAGACCTTAAGGTGTATGGGTTAGGCAATGAGACGCACTCATGCATGGCTTGCCTATATATATTTACACTCCCCCCACTACCTTGGAATAGAACCTGATCTCTGTTATCCTATGTCACAAAATTCATCAACAAAGATCTAAAGCAGCTTAATGCATGAAAAGTGTCGATGCTTTCCTAAGCACTGCAGCTCTGTTGCTGTATCAGACCTGAAAACAGACATGGGTGGGGAAGAGACAAAAAGAAAAGTAGATCAAACCACAGAAAATGAGGTAGTAAAATATATAATGAAAAATAAAGAGTGGAAAAAAGAAAATCTGAAGAACATACACCAAAAAAAGAAATTTAAGTGATCAGACCACATGTAATACAAGTTAACCCGTGCACGATACTCATGCATTCTAGTCAAATCAAGCTACTTAAGGTCTTAAAAAGGTTCCTGTCATGCATTTGGACCTAGCCCAGGCCTCCTCAGGGGAAGAGCGTTAGTTCCCGACGCAAGCAGTCTTTTTAATGTGTGTTCATGAGGTAAATTTACCTCACGAAAATGAGTTTGACCCCTCAACTCGTAAATTTAGCCTTTACTACCCCTCCCACGGGGGGAAGGGGGGATGATGGAAGTTAACTGACTTGACTATTCTAATTTTTTTGTCAAAAAATGTCAGTATACCAAATTTCTGGTCAATTGGATGAGCCCTTTCTGAAAAAAATAGTTTTTTCCACACACACTAACGCACGCCTCTACACATGTGTGTTCATGAGGTAAAATTACCTCACGAAAATAAGTTTGAGCCCTACCAAATTTCAGCCCTTTTTGAAAAATTTTTCCCACACAAACTAAGAATTTAGTAGGTGACTTGTGTTTTTTTTCCCACACACAGACGCCACTAAGCATTTATATATTAGATTATTGGGTTACAAAAGGTGTCAGAAAAAATAATACAATGCCTGTAGAAAAGAAGTAACCACTGTAACATGAAAGACAAAGAAAAAACAACCTAGCGTGAAATGTAAATTAAAGAAAAATGTTGTCCGGCAAACAAAATATAAAAACCACTGTGTCAGCATATACATAAAGAAGAATTTCGTGCACAATATAGCTATATTGGGGTTAAGCTCACCTGCCAGCGTCAAGGCATCTCCTGTAGGTGAGTTCCTAAGCTAGTGATACAAATTTACATTCAGGAGGAGAGATGACCCTGCTCAAAAGAGCATACAATCTAAGGGGTGGGGTATACAGATAGAGAGACACGAGGGAGGGAGAGAAGGAGGATAAGGGAAGGGGAGTGAAGGGGAAGAGGCAGAAGATCTGGTAGGGAGTTAAGTGGGAGACTGGAAGGCTTTAAGAAAAAGGTGGGTTTTAGGAGCCCGTTTGAAACTGGACAGATTAGGGCAGGTTCTGATAGAGGGAGGGAGCTTGTTCCAGTGGAGGGGGGCAGCGCGGGCGAAGTCTTGGATACGCGCATGGGAGGAGGTGATCAGGGGAGAAGAGAGGCGACGGTCATTGGCTGATCGGAGAGGACGGGAAGGAGCATGAATAGAGAGGAGGGTGGAGATGTAGGGTGCAGTGGAGTTCCCGAGGGCCTTGTATGTAAGAGTGAGAAGCTTGAAGAGGATTCTGTAGGGGAAGGGAAGCCAGTGAAGGGATAGGTAGAGGGGGGAGACAGACGCAGAGCGGCGAGAAAGGAAGATAAGCCTAGCGGCTGCGTTAAGAACAGATCGAAGGGGAGCGAGATGAGATTGGGGCAGGCCAGTAAGGAGGAGGTTGCAGTATTCCAAGCGGGAGATGATCAGAGAGTGAATAAGACACTTGGTGGCATCTTGGGAGAGGAAGGGCCGGATGCGAGCGATGTTACGCAGCTGGAAGCGGCAGGATTTTGCAAGAGAGAGAATGTGGGGGCCGAAGGGGAGAGAGGAGTCGAGGATGACACCGAGGCAGCGAAGTTGGGGGACAGGGGAGATAGAGGTGTTGTCGACAGTGATAGCGAGGTCAGCAGGGGGCGAGGTATGAGAGGGAGGAAAGACTATGAGTTCTGTTTTGGCGAGGTTGAGTTTGAGGAATCGAGAGGACATCCAGAAGGAGATGGCAGAGAGGCAGGCGGACACCCTAGAGAGGAGGGAGGGAGAGAGATCAGGAGAGGAGAGGTAAAGTTGAGTGTCGTCAGCGTAGAGGTGGTAGTTGAGGCCATAGGAGCTGATGAGTTCACCCAGGGAAGAGGTGTATAGAGAGAAGATCTTTCATGTGATCTTTCAGGTTACCAGCATCTCCAATAGGGATGGTAATTCTGGATGACATACTAGCCATTGTGTCACGGCTAACAGCCACTGACCTAAACCTTTAAAATAGATAGTGAGAGATCTTCACCTATAGCAGCCACCTTTCTCATAGAGCTAGTTGTGCTCACAGGTACTCGGATGCCCTCATGTCTTAACCCTTGTGTAGTGAAAGTTTATGTGCAGACAATGTAACGCAGAATAACTGGAATACAGGAGATCATATCCAGAAACAGCCGAAGGTTCATGGGTCCATAGCAAACAGGATAATCAGGGACAGGTTGCAAGCAAGGAAATTCCAATAGACAGGCAGAGGTCAGGGAAAATCAGAAAACATGCAGGGTCCAGAACAAGCCAAAGGTCACAACAAATATCAATCAGAATTAGGGCAGATTATCCACAGGAACTCTACCTCTTCAGTCTTCAAAAAGGAATGTAAGAGTTTCTAAGGCAGTTGGTTCCTTATGAATACACCGAGATTTGTATATATGCTTAACCAAATTCTCCACATTGTGTAAATTAAACATCTTAGATAACCCTTTAATTTATCTGGATTCATTACTAGAGGAATCCTCCAAATTCCCTGGACATCCACATTCTGACTGCAAGTATCTCTCCCCTAAATGTATACTTGTCAGAGACCTTGCTCTCTTTAACCCTTGTATGGTACATAGATCTAGTCATAAAAGATTCCTTCATCCATGGTATAAGCGCCGTTGAGTTTTTCCCTTGGATTGAGAACTGCATGCTGTGCAAAAGACTCATTGTGACTTAATTGTTAAAGGCTCCACAAACTTTATGCTGTTGTATGTCGCTGCCCTTCTTCCCTTCCACATGCTATACAAGAATACTGAAGAAACCAGACATTATTAACGAACTAAAGTAAATATACACAAAAAAAAATAATCAAGATCCTATCACTTAGGAGCTTACCTAGTGTGGGGGCCCTTCGGCTGTTTGTGGTAGGCTTCGTTCTGCTGTCAGTTTTGGTTGCTGTCCATCAAATGACTGTGGCAAAATGTCTCCCAGGGCAGGGAATGCTTTAGATCAGTTTCAAGCCTCCTTCTAACCTGGTCTCCATCTTGGTGCCATGTGACGTATGATGCAGCTCTCATGCATGCGCATGCCACCTAGGTCCAAAAATTAGAGCCAAGTTTAAAATTACTACACCAGATCTGCTCCTGAAGGTAGCAGATGAGTGTTCCACATGTAGCCAACCAAGTCCTTCACTTACGCCACTGGATGTTGCAACACAAGGAACCAAGAGAAGCCCCTGCTCTACAAAAATTAATAAAACACTACCTGTCATACCTATTATTAAAGACAGGAAAAGACACAGTGGTAAAGGAGGATATGCCTTATATACAATCTGGAGGAGCATTTTGCTTTTGTTAACCTGTCTCTACCTAAACTGGAAAGGGATTCAATTAATTGTAATGGCTGCCGTGGAGGACTGAAGAGGTAAATATCATGTAGCAAAATATATCATTATAAATGTACAGTATTTGCAAATGTTCTTGGATGACTCTTCAAACTGATAGATCTCACTGTATATTTTAGTGTTTTTATAAAGGCTTTTAATACCCCATTCACACTGCCTCAAAAACCCGGGTTATTGCCTGGGCAAGCCCCCAATGACCCAGGTCAAGGCTGAGTGTGAATGGGTCCCCTGCTAATTCCCTGGTCGGATGACCATGGAACTTAGAACCTAGTCTTTTGGAGGGTTATTCCCGGGCCAGACCGTAGCCTCCAGTCTGAATGGTGAGACCTGGGTTTTGCAACCCGGGTCTTACCGAAACCTATTGAAAAGAGAAATAAAATGAAAAACTTACATCACAAGAGGAGCCAATCAAAGCTCCTCTTGTGATGTTGCCATGGAGACCCTGAGCCGGGTCAACCCTGGAATTTGCAGGGGTGGAGGGCTCTGTATCCCGGGTTCATATACCTGGGATATTGCCGAGGGGGCAATGCGAAAGTATATAACATGTATCATTCAAAAATGTTTAGTAAATTCAGTATTTTACCATCCTCCACAAAATTTTGATATCTAAGATATTGATCATTGAACGCTAATGTTGGCCGCATGCAGAAACATTGGGAAATTAGCCTTCTGTGTGGTTTCCAAAACAATTATCCTGCCCAAGAATTATACAATCATAATGATTACTTATTTACTGTACAATTTTGCCCTGTGCATAGCCAAATTGACAACATGTATACCTCGAGTAATAATTGGTAATGCAATGCGTTTGGTTGAACAAAGCAAAGCTGCTTTCCAAAAATATAAAAATAAATACAAACATTCAGAGAAATAAGATTCCCTGACAAGAATCGTGGGTTCCTATTTATATAAAACATACACAGAAAACATCCAGCTAATGGTAGCCTTGTTATTGATGTAAAACCTTCCACACCTTTCAGTGCATATCACATAGCATGAGACCTAAATCTTTAGCAGTCCTCTTATATGACCTCTTAGGGGCAGTGAGGGATTTATGTCACTTACTTTTTCCATTTAACAATGCTTTTATTTTTTGTAGAAATCAGATCCTTTCACACACATAATTTGGCAGTCCGTTGTTAATTTTTATATCAAGTTGATTTTACATTACCATTTGTCCAAGGTTTCATGGTACAATACAATGCGGATGTACAATGAAATCGATTGGAATTTAATAGAGCAGTTTGATATAAATTTAATTTCCTGGAGTTTTCTAAGGATGTAAATTCTCATATGACTGAAAAATGAATAAGAATGAGGAAACACAGCGTGCAATGATTTTATTCATGTTATAAAAGCCTAGAATCATAAATAATTTATCTGGTACTGCAAAGGGCAGTTTCTTAATTTAAAATTAAGTCATCAAGTGATAGAAATCTAAGAGCAAGTAGGCTATTAGTGTTTTAATAAAATCATTGTAGATCTGAAGGACATCTGTTTATAGGTGTATCAGAACTGTCGGGGGGCACTCAACTAATATTTCTGTAATCCTGGAACGCTGGAATACATTGATAAGAATAAGCTGTGATGGAAAGGCAATATAGAAGCATTCCTCCCCATATTAATAATAATTTATTTCATTATTGGGGCTAAATTGTAGGATTAAGCCCATGCATCGCAATCATACATATATTTCACACTGATCTACAAACTGGCTTTGAACAATACTTACAGCTTCTCTTTAATGTCATTCTTCTTAATCAAATTTATCTTAGCCAATAACACTACTCACAAATACACCAAGCAGCAAAACTGCAGTTGGCATCACACAGCCCATCAACCAAGTATAATCTTCCTGTCACATACTCCGCTCAAGAGACAAAGCTCTGTGACATGCTGACATAATTAAAAAAAAAAAAGAAGTATATCAAATTTATTAAAATTGCAAAGTTTTTTTTATCTTCCCTGTCAGTTATTACTGCTATTGACTTTAAATATCCTTATGTTTCACAGTAGGGGTGTATAATCTCATATACACATAATTACATCTGCCTTTTATAAAAGTTCAGTGGTTTGTTAGTCTTGTTATGTGAGTTACAGTTGTATCTAGAGGGCACCTTTGTGTGGTATCCCAAGACAATGAATGTCAATAACTTTGCTTGATAATATAAATTGTATGGCTGAAACTTCTTTAAAAGAATCTTGAAATAAAACATCATGCATGTAGTAAAAGTTGCCGAATGGCACATACAAGTCAATACAGTATAAATATAAGTATATATATATATATATATATACACATATATACACACACACACACACAAAGATTTATTTCACAATGGCATATATATTATGCACTTACATTAATTAAGAACAAATAAAGCTTACCTGCGTTCCATATACCTTGGATGTGCTGCTCCTAGTGGTTCTTCCCAAGTATGGATAACCTTTAAGACCTCCACACAAGAAGTCAGATAAGGACTCCACAATGGCCAAATGGACCAGGATACAACACTCCACCATAGATTATCAAGTAGGTCATCTTCTTTGAGAGAAATTTTACTTAAAGGTCTTTACCAACAACTTATCAATATAGAGGAATTTCAGTATCTAATGATGAATAATCCTATCATGCCTATCTTTATTTTTTGCCAAAGATACATAAAAGTCTATCAAACCCCCCAGGCAGACCAATAGTAGCAGGCATAAATTCAGTAAGTTCCCACATATTTGAATATGCGGACATCTTTCTACGTAAAATATGTGATTGACTACTATCTTATCTTAAGGGCACTACTGGTGTTCTTAACAAATTCAAAAGGGATCCAAATTATATGTGGGTTACAACAGATGTGCAATCGCTTTATATCTGTATTGAACATAACAAAGGCATAGAGGCTTGGAAACAATTCATGAATGATGATATGAATCTCAATCTACAACATAAGGAGTTCATATGTGAACCTATGCTATTTATACTTACGCATAACTATTTTACATTTTTGGATGTCTTTTATCTACAGACGTGCAGTACCGCTATGGGTACAATTTTCGTACCTAGTTTCGCCAATCTTTCTATGGGGAGTTGGGAGAAAGAATATACAATCCAAACCCATTCTCCAAAAATATAATAATATACAAAGGCTACATAGATGATATTATTATGGTAAGGAATGGTAATATAGAATGTTTTAATAACTTTCTCACATATATTGGTCAGAATGACTATAACTTAAAATTTATAGCTAAAATTCACCCCAACCAAGTTGAATACTTGGATCTGATCTTGTTGAGTACAGGTGATAAAATATCCACACAAAATTACATAAAACCAGTGGCTACCAACAGCTATCTACATTTTAATTGCGGTCACCAAAAAAAATGGAAAACTAACATCCCTTTGTCACAGTTTCACAGGATTAAAAAAAATTGCAGTGATAATACACAATGTTTGGAACAACTATCTATTTATGCGGATAGGTTTAAGAATAGAGGCTATCCTGAGAACCTATTATCTGGTGCCATTGAAAAAACTGTAGTGACAGATAGGCAGGACATATTAAACTCTACTACAAAAAAAAAGAGGATAAGAAGGACAATATTGCATTGATCACACATTTCAATAGTGGAGAAACTAGAATTAAATCAACCATCAGAAAACACTAGGGGGTCCTTAAAAAAGACCCAGAACTGGAGAATTTTGTGCCCGAAAAGCCAGTAGTAATTTTTAAAAAGAATCGGAATTTGAAAGAGCTACTGGCCCCTAGTATGGTAATTGAGTAAACAAATACAATTAGCACCTTTTTACTAACTAAGGGCTTTGTTAAGTGTAACCACTGTAATGTATGTAGATATGTAAATACAGCTAATAGATCTTTTAGCAATTATGACAACAGCCAAAAATTCGATATCAAACAGCTCATGAATTGTCAAACCACCTTGGTCATCTACCTATTAGAATGTTCCTGCGGATAAATATATGTGGGTAAAACTAAGAGATCATTGCAACTAAGAATACAGGAACATATTAGAAACATTAAGAATAAAGTAGAGAGCCATTCTGAATCTAGCCATTTTATTCAGAAACATGGATTGGATCCTCAATATTTGAATTATAAAGCTATAGAACATGTCAAATTGGTACAAAGGAGGGGACTTACAAAAAAAGCTCTCCCAAAGAGAGATGTACTGGATCTATGCACTTGGAACCTTATCAGCGAAAGGCTTAAATGAGAGTTATCAGATCGCCCTCAATGAACTTTTATTTAAAGCGGCAATGTCTGGACCACGCAGGTTAACTGTTAAGAGAGGGGTCCCGACATTGCCCTTTTAAATAAAAATTCATTGAGTGTGCACTGATGTCAGACACTACTGCCGGACACCTGTGCATTCGGAAGAAGCTCCTGTCAGTGTTTTGCTAGGATCTGATATGTGGACAGTCGCTGATCAGGTATGTCTGTGTATATTCTTGTCGTTTTCTTCTCAAATCGTTTTTCTTTTGTAGGTGTTCTCAGCGTCAGATTTATCAGCATCGGCAACACGTACCCCACCCAAGTGAACTACTTGAGGACAGGGTTTGTGATTAATCCAATTTAGGATCAAGGGTTAAATTGAAATTTCCCATTATGATCAAGTGACCCTGTTGAACTCTAGACACCTCTTCACAGAGTAATTTTAGGAAGGGGAGTTGAGGGCATATAATGAGACACTAGTGACATTTTCCTCGTCTAATAGTCCCACAAGAATCAAATAGCGGCCAGATTTGTCTTCTATTTTTGTCAGCAAAGAGAAACTGATGCGTGTACTAAATAAAATGGAGACCCCAAGAGGGCAGTCAGCATCTGATATAAAGTATGGACTGTAAGTGGGGCATCCAACTCTGGGTCAGAACTCATGACAGGAGGAGAAGAAGATATTGGGAGGGTACCCTCCTCAGGGGCTGATGTGAGTTGAGGACGGTCCTTTCCTGAAGGAGAGACCTCTGGTTTAGGGGAAGCTATAAGTAGAAAACGGATCTGTGGAGTGAGAGAGCTAGGTTTATTCTTCTTAGGTGGCATAGTAGGTTACGGGAACCCATTGGTAGTCGAGGAAGGCGGACAACTGATCAGAAGCTATGACTGTAGGGAAAGAAGCAGTCACATGGGGGAAAGTCAGCGTTAGTTATCTGGCAATTTGCATCTTACTGTAGAAGCCCTCTTCCAAGTACTTTGCGAGTTTCGACCAAGAGTAGTAACAGATGGGTATTCAGCAAGTTATGATTGGTTATTACATATAAGTTGTTGTTAAGGTATAGAGTGGTTAGGTAACTGCTTGCCAGGAGGGAATTTCACCTTCTTGATATTAGATGCAGGTTGTAAATCTGCAGCGCAGCAGCTGAAGTATTGCAATGTGACCACCAGGTGGCGATAGAAACAGTTAGAAAATATACATAGTTTACAGCCCAATATGTGCAGAATAGAGGTTGAATCAGACCTCCTTTCTTATGACATGGAATCTCAGTTGCAAAGCTGAAGATTTGTTCACTCAGGTCCAGCTTGGCAGAAGGGGACTGGTGATAATAGTATGCACTTTCTTCTGTGCAGTCCAGATAGGTACAGGTAATAACTATAAGCTCTTCTACTGACCCGTACACAGATCCAAAACAGTATATCTTGAGGTAGCAGAGGAGAGGCTGAAAAGTCCGAAGCCGTAGCACTCACAGGCCACGCCTGCCACCGGAAGTGGGGTGCACTGTATTCACCAAACACCGGGGTTTCAAATCGGAAGTAGGCCTCACGTCGCGCGAGCACCTCCGGAGCAGCCAGGCCTGAGACCGCAGCAACAGGGAAGGAGGCACCTCACCTCCGTCGACCCAGACCTAAATGTCTGTCCCAGGAGCTGGAAACCGGGTAAGTGCCTACTAGGTCAGCAGGGAGCTGAGCTGGACAACAGGTGGGTTCAGCCGGAGCATATCGTGGGGATCCAAAGGGAGGATAAATTAGTTAGGTTGATGATAGAGGACCACAGGGGGGTCGTAGAGGAGTTCTGGGTGGTGGCGACTGTTGGCAGATACCACGCTGGGTAGGATGGTGCCTCTCGAGTACAGATGTCAGCTTGCCAGGGCTTACTGTGACGGCCACAAGTACTCCACAACTTCCCGGATGTAAAATGAGTGTACAGGAGTGTACAGTGGTGGCGAAGTCCCAAAGCTTATCCCAAAAATTAGGGATAATCAATGGAGCTTCGGAAAAATGTGGTCGTGTAGAATGGCGTCCAAACCACGTCCCCTCTTTTTTATTTTTAATAAACTTCTTTGCATAATTATTTTACTGTGTGTCATTTTATTATTATATCATTTATACCTTAAGCATTGTGACATTTTCATCATATTAAACTTCCTATAATAAAGTTCTGTCTTTGTGTTCTTTACATATTCAAATGTTAGATAAGCTTGGTTATTATAATGCTACATGACTGAAATACAAGGGATTGCTTGGAACTCAGGTTCATTTGTTTGATTGTAGTGGGATACAAGGCAAGAAGAAACAAAGTACTTCTTCAAATTGTTAGCTTGAGATCCAATCTTGGTGTGAGGTATAACTAAATAGGTAATTTAATAATTTTTATACAAACCAGGTGGTTTTGTTATGATTAATCCTTTATCACACATGAGTCACAGAAATACAAAGCTGAAATAAGTAACAAGAAAGAGAAAAGATGAAGCAAGAATGTAGAAAAATGGAGGGGCATTGATGCTGCTGCTGCATCTGGACCCTGGAGTAGTAAGGGATTATAAAATGCAATTTTTTTACTTTTAAATGTTTTCATATACTGTATAGGGACATGTGAAACTATATGGTCAGGCACTGTGTGCAGGCCAGGGAGCTGGGTAATATCAAGGATCTTGTTTCAGTATTAATTCTAGTCTAATTCATTGTAGCCATAATGGGCAGAACAGGATCACAACCTGGACGACCAAGGAGGGAGCCTATGCCCCAATATCTCCTGGGAGACCCACACATCACCTTGATTACTTTAACCAATGTTTCCTTTTAGTATTGCATTGGTGCCTTTACTTGAGCCTGATTTAACCATTAACAGTTTTTTTCTTCTAGTATTACACCGGTGCTTTCACTTAATCTGTGTTGTCTGGTGGCTTGCCAAACCTCAGCAAACTATGAGCTGCACCGCGGATCAGAGATCCGTTCCTCCCTACTCTCTCCAGTCTTCTCCATCTCTTCCCATGTCTCTGCACACCTGTCTGCCTCCCTACTGCAGGGGCTATTAATACAACGTGAAACTAATATTAAATATTGGGTTATTAAGTTAATGTTGGGGCTCATTGGAGGAAAGGAGGCAAGGACTGTATTATCCCAGTCACCCTGAAACACGCTCAAGGCTCCCAATACATTTCAGCCCTGCTGGATTCTGGAGCAGCTGGGAATTTCATGTCTGCCAAATTAGCTGCTGAACTAGCCATTCCACTAGTGAAAATTCCAGTGACCATCTTTCTCTCTGCGGTTCATGGTAGCCGTATTCCAGGGGGTACCATTACGCATCAGACTTCTCCAGTGACGCTCCAAATAGGAGTTCTGCATTCTGAATCTCTTACCTTTTTGGTCATCCCAGAAGCCACTAGCCCTGTGGTTCTCGAGTTTCTATGGCTTCAAAAGCATAACCCCCATATTGACTGGTCGACTCCACAAATCTTGGTGTGGGCTCCCACTTGTTTTGGGTCCTGTTTACAACGTGTTCTTCCACATTGCTCCACCTCTGATAAAGAAATTTTGCCAGTTCCTCCTGCCTACCAAGAGTTCACCAACGTTTTCAGTAAGCAGGCCGCTGAAACTCTACCACCTCATCAGGATTGGGACTGTCACGGTCGTCTGTATTTCTTGATCTGATTCGGGACCCTTGGGACTAGCTGGAGCAGGACTGAAACAGAACCTAGCAGCCTGGATGATCTTTCTGCTCATGTTCTTGCTGATTGTAGAATATAGCAGGGGAATGAGCAGTCTGGAAATGTTGACAGGAACACTGCACTTGTAATGCAGTCAGGAACACTGAAGCCAAGATCTATCCTCTGGAGAGAAGTGTGTTGTTCTGGCAATAAACAGATCACAGCAGCAGGTTTAAATAGGGTGTCCCAAACAACTATTGGCTGATCAGTTCATGTGATCACAGCTGCTGAATCTGGTTGGTCTGGAATGATCACCTGACTGCATCCAAGATGGCCGCGCCCATGCAGCAGAACAAACAGTGTGTGTTTGTTTACAAACGGAGGTGTGGAGAATGGGAATGTTGCAGACGACCAGAAGGGACCCAGGTAGCCGTGATATGACAGCGGCGGATGGGGTAAGTGCGGCTAAGTTCCCGATTTGTGACAATCAGGTCAAGCAACATCTGAACTTAAGATACTAGCAGCAGCATGTAGTGAAAGCTGCTAGAACAGGTAGGTGAGAGCAACCAGGCATGCTGTGGCTTGTAGTTCCACAACTGGTGGAGTATACTGGGGGTTGGTGGGATGGAAAATCTCCTTTGAAATATGATGTTTGAGGCAAGGAGGCAGCAGGGAATTTATTTATGTTCTATATGTGAGTGATCATGTGTCTGTTGATTGAATGAGGGCAGTGAACAACTTTCTATGTTTATGATTATGTGGGGGACATAAGTGTCAGTGGGGAGTACTGAGGTGCATCAGGTTTCGTAAGGTTTTTTATGTAATAAGTGATTGTGATGAATAAAAGATTAGGGGGTTAATGTATTAATGTCCGGATTCTTCAACTCCGGCGTGTTCAGCGTCTTCGGTGATTAAATTTAAAGCGGCGCTGCATTGTAAAGGAAAACTTCCCTTTACAATGCAGCGCCGCTTTAAATTTAATCGCCAAAGACGCTGAACACGCCGGAGTTGAAGAATCCGGACAATAATACATTTACCCCTAGGTGTATTCTAAGTGTCTGATCCTGTGGTATGGGTCCTGACAGCTCCTTGTGGGAATATTATTCTAAGTGCGGCCTCTGTTATGTAGGAAAAGTATAATTAGTAGAGTCTTAAATTGGTATGGGGTGTGAAAGGTAACTTAATACATGCATGGCCCTGTGGTGTGGATCCTGACAGTCCCTTGTGGAAGAAACATATTGTCTGCAGTCTGTGTGCCTGTAGGAGCAGTCACAGTGTTCCAAACTGCCAGGAATTGAGATGTCTTTGCCAGGATTTGCATAACAAACAACACAACACACATCCACAAACACGCACAGAGCTGAGCTGCGCTCAATACAAAGTAATACTATAAAAATCTCACCAAAGTTTACATAAGTTCAGGTAGCTGTCTGGAGGACTATATATATATATATATATATATATATATATATATATATATATATATATATATATATATATATATATATATATATATATATATGTGTGTGTATGTATTTACAGTATGTCATAAAGTTGAACACCAGGAGGAAAACTAATATTGGGGGAATATACAGGTGAGTATGTGATATAGTGGAAAGGTATTTTGGTATGGAATGGGGGAGAGAGTACCTTGCCTAGGACCCCGTGGGGTCTTAATCTGGCACTGATAATGTGTGCACTGTTCCAGTATAGAGAACCAGATTTCTTTACATTGAGTGACTTCCATAGAATCTGCTACTGCTTCCCCACCCAATGTATAATGAACTATCATCCATACACCCCAGTAGTCACTATATTATGTGAAGTAGTAGACTGCTTGCTTGATTATACTAAGCAATAATAATTGCAAAATCACTCTGCGCATGCCCAGAACCGGGATTTATGTCCGTGAACACAGCCCTGTCCACTGAGTATTCGAAGGCAAAAGACACTTTATACAGTCTTTGATTTCAGGGAGTGTACAGGGTGGAGAAGTCAATGTACAGTAGTGGTGTGACAATGTCAAGCGCACGCAACCACATCTGAATCCAGCTCTGAGCGTCTCAAAATGACTTGTTCTGTCCTATCTCTTACTCCAGCTAAAGGGCCTGTCTAAGTCCTGAGCAGTAGTGATGACAGTCTCGTATGCATGTTACAAAAATGTATTTGCAATCTTGAGCAACTGTAAAAATGTATTTTATGTTCAGTAAACTTGGTTGTCTTCCTCTTCATCTTTGCCTATTGGCAATGCAGCCATTGTCTTTGGGTGTATATTACACCCTCCACTTGTAGTTGTATAGAAAAAAAGCAGCCTGCATAGACTGTGGAATTAGAAAGTAAAAATAAATGGACCATGGTAGTTTGGTGGCTATCTATGCCCCCCCCCCCGCCCTCCACTTGTAGTTGTATAGAAAAAAAGCAGCCTGCATAGACTGTGGAATAAGAAAGTAAAAATAAATGGACCAAGGTAGTTTGGTATCTGTCTGCATCAGACCCCCTCTCCACTAGGAGTAAAATAGTAAACTATTCAGCCGTTATAGAATCTAGAATATAAATAGAAATTGAGAAAGGCAATTTGGTATCTGTCTGCATCATAATCATCAACATCATTAGTGCCCTCGTCACCTACACAAATCTCCCCCTCATCCTCTTCTAATTCAAAAGTGGCATCCTCAATTGGTGTATCACCGGCTACACTCGGGCTGTTAAGGCACACATCAGCAGAACTGCTGAAAGGACCACTCTTTATGGGTACACTGTCACTAACAGAATGCTCACGATTAGACATAGCACTGGTGGATGGACTCTCCCCAGGGATTGGTGTCATTTCTGATTCAGAGCATACATTATCCTCTAATGCCTTACTGTTTTCTTGCAGCTCGGCTTTCACGCGTAACAGTACTTGTGCACCACTTGTAGGCTCGGTAACATTTTTGGATCTTTGCCACTGCGTGTGTAGAATGGCATGTTGGCAATTTTTTTTTTATCGGCACTTAACTTTTGCTCAGTAACACTTCTTTTTGGCTTCAACACAGTAAATTTTTGGGGGGGTTTTTGTTTTTTGGACTGATTTCGAAACACTGTATAGTTTGACATTGCCTTGCCCAGATGACGTACTGGGATCACTAACATCAGGACTGGTGACAGAACCTGGTTGCTCATTCTGATCATATGTGGACTGCTTTGAATCCATTCTGAGCACAAAGCACTTGTAGTGGTAAAAATTATTTGGTAAGATACTGCTGACAAATATGACTTTTGACAGCCAGAAATATTTATGCACAATTATGGGGGACACCCCAAAAGCACTGGGGAGTGCTAAAAATTAGTTGGTAGATACTGCTGACAGATATGACTTTTGACAGCCAGAAATATTTATGCACAATTATGGGGGACACCCCAAAAGCACTGAGGAGTGCCAAATATTAACAAAAAATAATAAACCTCTATCCTCCTCTCTTCTCTAGCGATTTTTGTTAGAGCAATTGCAAGAAGAATATTGGATTCTCTGTCCCTGCTCTAATCAGCCTGTGACTACACCCTGCTCTCTCCCTCTGTCAAATGGCGATGGATTGCTGTGGAGGCGTGTATTTATAATGTTGAAGTATCGCGAGAACCGAGCCCCGAGATCAGACGACGTCACGATGACGTTCGGCCTCGATTTGGATTCGGAACGGCATCTGGTGTAATAGAGCAGAGCAAACCTGCCTCCGATTTCAGCAGCACACGTATCTGGAGATCCATGAATTGATGAATTCGGGAGTGCCAAAGCTTAAATACGTGCGTAAAATCATACTTACCAACTCTTCCGGAATGTCCGGGAGACTCCCAAAATTCCGGTCGGTCTCACGGCCTCCCGGGAGAGCAGGCAAGTCTCCCGCATCCCGCAACTGCCTAGCCTAAATGACGTGATTCGCTGTGAATTGCGTCATTTTGGCCCCACCCCCGTGACAAAACGGCATTTCCATTGCGGGGACAAAGCCAAAATGCAGCGTTTGGCCGTGCCCCGCCCTTCCTCTAGTTATGCCCCTCTCCCGGAATACACTTGCCAAAAGTTGGCAAGTATGCGTAAAATACTATGCGTGGGATGTGCTCAGAATACGTGTCTTGATGATCATTATTTTAAAAATATTTAAATTGAAATCTTTATATGCTAACAGTTCAAATGTTTCTTACATTAAAAAAGATTTTTAAATTGTATTCATGTATTTTTCTTTAGCAATCACGCCAGACATCTATACCCAGCGTATTACATACGTAAGTATTTTTGCCCTCAGTGTAATTGTCCTTTAAAACAAATGTCAGGTCAAACTAAATAATACTAAAGACTTTTAATCAGTATATACACATTTAGGTCACTTGTGACACAGAGCCACAAAATCAACCTGAGGACTCTGCATAAGGCAGTGATAAAACATTCTGCTGCCATCTGCTGTTCATAAGGCTAAACAGTGTCTATTGCTGAAAAGAAGTTACAGGTTAACTCCAGCCACATTCCAAATAGCACACTAAGGGCATTAATTATCAAGAATTTTTTTGTTTCGTTTTTTTATGACTAATTTTCTGCAATTTTGCCAGCAGGATTTAAAACATCTGTTTTATTAAAGCCAGTGTGTTGGGTTGGAGAATACAAATTTACCAACCCCACGCGCTGGTTTTTGCTTTTAATAAAATTGCCATATCAAATCCCCCTCGCAAAATCGCAGAAAATCAGCAATTAACAAAACAAAATAAGACAAGGCTTTATAAATGATGCCATAAATACCTGAATATGAATATACCTGAATATACAATCATGATGTGCAAGTACATTAGCGAATCTGGCACATTACCTACTATAGTTCATTTTCAAAAGGACTTTTTCGCCTTGGTAAATTTTCCAGCATGTTTAATATGTCTAATATGCCTAATATGCAGTAATTCCACTTTAAAATTCTGGATTTCCTGGTTTCAAATTTAAAATTCCTGGTACAATTACTAATGCATTTACAAATATTTGCTGTTTTAAGACGTTTGAAATTGTATGTACATAGGATTAATTAACTTTCCATTCTACTAGAATCAGCGCTGACTGGTTTCCTGTTGTGCATTGTGAGTTTGTAGAAACAGGAAGTAATTTTGTAAAGTCATAATATAACTATTTGTAAAGGTCAGCTATAGTTCATGTAGAAATTATAATTCTCTTGCACAAATTTGCACAATTCCAAAACTAAATAGTAATTATTGGTTGAGTAAAATGTGATTGGGCAATTGTTGGGACTCTGTACCCTATATTTTGTATGTGGCTGCAGTACCTCAATTTCACCAGAGATGCTGCTGTTTGTCCATGAACTTTGCACCTCTCTTTTAGGAGTTAATCTCCTTACCTAACTAGTGCCAGCACCTGTTTTACGGCTTCATATACCGCCACTATCTGCGTTCTGTGCAGTTCATCGTTTATACCTGGCTGCTGCTTGTCTCCTGTTTATACCTGGCTGCTGCTTGTCTCCTGTTTATACCCTGTTCCAGTTTGCTTCATTTCTGTCTGGTCTCTTCATCTCTCTTGTGACCCTCTGCCTAATTACCAGACTCTGCTTGTTTGCCTGTTGCCCTGACCTCTGCCTGATTACTGGATTATGCTTGTTCGCTTGTGACCCTGACCTCTGCCTGGTCACTGGACTCAGCTAGTCCAGCTTCCCTGGACTGCCTCGTGCCTCTGGCTAACTGGAATCCTGATCCCGGGCTCCCTTAAACTGGTGTCTCGGCCTCCTGGCAATTGGGTAACTTAATCTACTTGTTTCTGCATTTTGAACTTTATTTGCCATTTGAATCACTGCTTGGAACTCTTTTGCTTCTGTGGACTATTCCTGCCATTCATCACACCTGCTCATACTTGTGTATTGGAGTATACCTGTTAATTCTACTACCTGAAATCAGTATATATATATATATATATATATATATATATATATATATATATATATATATATAACCTCACTATTTTGGTGACTAAAATGTGCACTTAGTTTTTTTTTTTTTTTAAAACTGCAAAATAAATAAGATAGTGCTCAAAATATATTGACTGCGTAAAAGTGTGTGTGTATATATATATATATATATATATATATATATATATATACACACATATATACACATATACACACACACACACACACACACAATATGCTATTAACCTATCATAATCTAGCTTGGATGTATAAAGCATTGACATTTTTATTTAGTGTTTTTATCAATGTGAGAGATAGCATTATCCCATAAACAGCTGCTATTAGTTTCTTATATTGTTGAGCATCTTCAAGGGTATTTTTTTGCTGCTATTGTTAGGTTTTTAAACAACACCTAAATAACCTTTATAGTCTGGCTGAGTACTAGTTAAGACAAAATAATATATTGCTTGAAAACAAAATGCAACAGATAAGCCACCTCTCGATCACACCTGTATTTTTCAAGGTACCCACTGCAAAACGAGTGCCCTGTGTGGATACAAGAGGCATAGCAAGGTTATACGATGTGTGGGAGCAGTTTAATATATGGGTGCTCCCTTTTTTTTCCCACTCATTCCAAAATGCCCCCTACTTGCTCCACAGGTGATATCTCGACGAACACCAGGCGTCTGCTGCCCACCACTGCAGTGGGTGGTTTGGAATGCCATGGAAACTTCAATATTCTTACTCTGTCTGGGAATCATAGCAGAATTTATCTCCCCCTGATGCCAGATTCTCAAATGTTGGGCGGTATGAAGATGGTGTGTGGGTCTGAGAAACGTTTAACTATTTTAAATTTCTTGAATCCGTTAAGCACCTGTCATTTAAACATCACACAAGAGCCCAATTCAACTATCTGAGTATGAAACTTAAAAAACATATTTAAATTATATATATTGAAGAATACAGGTAACATAAAATTGGTCTATATGACATCAGAGCAATTTGTTATAAATGCTGCTAAGACATGAGCTTCCATCCCAAGACAATGCATTAGATCAATTAGATTAATTGCCACTGCTGTCTCTTTTGTCAAGAACAGAGGTGTCCAAACTAAGTCCTCAAGATCTACCAATACAGGGGGGCACGCAGGGGGGGGTTTCTGGTTCTCCAGAAACCCCTCCCCTCCGTGAACGAACGGTACTGTACAGCAGCCGCTTCGCTGTCAAAGAAGCGTCCGCGGCAGTGCTGTATTGTACTACAATACAGCAATGCCGCGGATGCTTCTTTGACAGCGCCGCGGCTGCTGTACAATTAAGACTCGCCGAAAAGGACCAGCTCTCTCTCGCTCTATTTTTTTTTTTGGGGGGGGCGGAAACCCTCCCTTCTAAATCCTGCATTTACCCCTGCAACAGGTCATGTGTTAAGCATTTTTGTCTGTAGAAACAGGTGGGATAGGTACTGACCCAGCCAAATAGATTAACTCACCTGTGCATGATTAAAGAGATCCTGAAAACATAAACTGTTGGTAGCCCTTGAGGACTGAGTTTGGACACCTCTGGTCTGGAATTTCACCAGTAACGAGTTAAATCTTTTCCAAATAAAAAAAACCCAAAAGAGAGTAGACATATTTACACTATTCCATTGCTTTCCTTCTGGCGGATTTTGCACCCAGTTATCCGAGGTTGTTGTACAGTATATCATAATCTGTTAGCTTGATAACCTTAGAAAATAGCAGTGAATAATACAGGATATAGATCTTCTAACCAAGAAGTCAATATCACAATGCATCACAATGACTTTTCCCACAATTGATTAGCTATTTCATGGATACTTAAACACCCCAATAACTTTGCCAAGATCAAATTTATCTTATTGATCTTTTGACACAATTAATCAAAACAATTTGGTATATCTAAAATCTGTTAATTGTAGCTCATTAGCTGCAATCACCGCAGGGAATATTAGGTGTGAAATCTCACAGTATCCATCTCCGGCCACACACATAACTTATTATTAATTTACTAGGGATGGATAATGTTATTTATAGACGAAAATAGTAGCCTGTAATAATTCAGCTGGACCTTTCCTCCGCAAGTGCTGAAAGTCACAGCTGTAATAGGAAAATGTAGAAATTATATCTGAACATACTAGGGATTTTTTCTGATCTTAAAATAATGGAGCGACTGCAGTATTTATTTAGCATGCAACCCTTAAACTCAAACAATTAACTTAGGAAGAATACACTTGAATATAGTAGACAATATATTTATAGGAGGACTTTAATGTAGAGAAATACTTAGTTTAACATTGTTGGAAAACAGGGGTGTAATTTTTCAGCAAATGTGACCACTGAGGCCGGTGGTAGTATTATTTTTGATGCTGTATCTGACACCAAAATGACGACAGTCTAACTGTCGACAGATTCATTTTGTCTACATGCTTGAAATGTAGATACTGTGATTGTCGAAAGTAGTAATGCCGACAATCACAATGTCGACATTAAACGGACAATGTCGGCGGGTCCAATGTCTGTTCCCAGCCTGCACAAAATAGTGATACCAAATAAGACACTTAAAAAGCTTAAACCCCCCCCCCCTCTCACTCCCAAAACACATGACAACTTGTGCTGGCGACCAACGGACCAGACGGCAATTCAGCCGCTGGACCCACCAGCAGTCGGCACACAAAGGATTAAGACATTTAAAATATTTTTTTAAAAAAGCATGCTCCCTTCCCAATCAGATTAACCCTAGTATTACCAGCTTACTGGCTCCAGTATTACTGGTGTTTTTCATTTTTAATCATTTTTTTAAAATGATTAAAATAAAGTGTCTGGGTTATTTAAATTTTGTGTTGGGGCACTACAGGTAGCAGCAGGCCCATTATGCATGGCATACTGACACTTGTGTCTCCCCAAGTGCTAGCATGCTCTGGTAGGGTATGCTGATGTTTGTAGTACTACAAGCACCAGCATGCCCAAACAGTTAATGGCAGTCTGGGCTTGCTGTGATCTGTAGTGCACCAACACAAAATGTACCATATTGTACAATTCTTATAACTTACCTTTTCTGCTTGTTTGTATTTTGAAAGTGTTACAAATTACAAGTTTTAAAAACCGGTGTATTAGACCTAACACAGCTGCCAACCAATAGCATCCTATGACAATGCCACAGTATTGTGTTTCTTCATGTAATGATATTTCTTTGCATCTCTTCTATTCATGATTCCTAAAGGTCTGGTGAAAGAATTATGTGCTAAAATATAGCATTAAATGTGTTGTGTATTGTGCTCTGCAGCCTGAAATTCAGTTATAAATTATTGTAGCTATCGTTGGGAAGAGCAGTGCATAATAACAGGATCATAACTTCAGTTGTACACATAAGGAATTGAAACTACTATGCTGCTATCTCTTACCTGCCTCTCTGCACAGCGGAGCTGTTAGATGTTATAAAAGCTTATTTGCTACCCATTATCCTGACTGCAGCATACATATTTTTATTGGATTTTATTTCTCCACTAGATTGTGATTTACAGTTGAATAAAAGTATATTGGTAATCTGATAATAGATGCAAAAAAAAGAGATTTGCAGTGGGATGGAGAAAGGAAGGAAAGACGTTTGCAGTGTTTTCTAAAACATTATCAACAAAGAGCTGCATGGAAAGTAAGTAACATAAAGAACGTTATAAAAATATGGCATTTGAGTGCATGGGTATATAGTTATATTCTCTGCAAAAAAGTGCATTACAACTTATTAGTTCAACCATATGTTGTCCACATTAAAACATCATCAGTATGTTAGGAACCCCTCTAGCCGGTACAGCACAACCCGGAGTCTGCTCTGCCAGTCAGGTGTTCACTGGAGTCCCTAGTGGTGGGGACAGACTTGGCCGCAGACTAGCAGAGGGTCGTGAAGTGCGTACCGACTTGGGAGAACCCAGGAAAGCGGAGTAAGCTGCTGCCGGCCCTAGACCCCTGCCTGGACTTTACTCAGTCCAGGCAGGGGTCGAGGGCCGGCAGCAGACAGAGAATCCAATACACAAGCCGGGGTCAAGGGTCACAGGCACGGTAGCTAGGTCTAGTTCAGGCAAGAAGGTCAGGGTCACGAGAAACACGAGCAAGGTCCAAATCCAGGCAAGGGGTCATACACGAGCAATCCAACACAATATCCAAAGGACAGAACAAGGCAGGGAGCAGGTCAGCACACTGGCAACAGAAACTATAACCGGCAGTGAGGCTGCAGACCTCACTGCCTTAAATATACACATGGACCAATCAGAGCCTAACTCTGCAAGCACCCCCAGGGGCTGGCTAATTAACATAACTAGCTTAATAGTCATCAGGCTATTAAAGACCTCCGCGCATGCGCCCGGCTGTCCCCTTGTTGCCGGGACGCGGCGCTGCCTCGCAAAGCTTCTGCCCGTTGCCTTGGCAATGGCCAGGGGTTAGAAGGAAGTGACGTCCTGGTCGTCATGGTGACGACCGGGACGCCGGGGCACACAGGAAGCGAGCCGCGGCGGCCGTGAGTACCGCCGCGGCTCGTGACACAGTATTACCACATTTTAAACGTGTTTTTTTTTTTATAAACAGAGCGTTGTGGTATGAAGCGTCATATATATAAATATATGAATAATCATATAATGATTCATATGATCATATGTAAATCATCATATGATGCAGTAGGACTTATATCACATTATAGTTAATTGTATAAGTGTACCCCAGTAATATGCTTAACACAAGTAGACATTAAATTGTTGAATGCATTTTGATACTCAGGTCTCAATGCCAATTCCAAAATGTGAACCACAGAGTACATAATATATATATATATATATATATATATATATATATATATATATATTATGTGTTTATTGCATATGACAAATTTATATTCAGTGGACTCCTTGTAGGTCCTTCAGCCAACAGTATGGCACTGTCTTCAGGATCAGGAACAAGGAGAGTGCAGCATATCACTCCTGAGGATCTGTCTGTACCCAGACTGGGTTGTGTCTCTGCAGTTAGGCTGGTAACTATTTACACAAAGTTGGGAGGCCTGATTATGTTCCTCTGCATGTAAATGGAAGGACTGACACAGGTGGTGATAGACTAGCAGAGGAGACCAGGCAGGAGGAACTGGAATGCAGACTGCACTGTCTGAGCTGGAAGGATAGAAAGACTGCAGACTGTTGGGAACCAGGTTGGAGTTTGGAAATACAGTGTTACACCAGCAACAAGTCGGGGCTCCAGGATGTCCTTTGTTAGTAGTTGTTTCCTGATTGGAGACTGCAGTCAGCTGGGCAGAAGCAGCACTCTGAGTTGCTGAGATGGATCAGGTGACTATATCCAAGATGGCAGCTCCCAGGAACTGGTTTTGGAGGAAAACCTGTAGTGGAGACTGCTACCCTGATTCCGGAGAGATCTCTGGAGTGGAGACAGACTGAGCAGCATCTTGCAGAGAGATCTAAAACCAGCAGAGCCTGAGGACCGCTTGGAAAGTGAGTGTATAGGTAAATGACAGACCTAGATGGCCTGGTGTGTGACACAGCAGACATAAGGGGATCGCCCTTGTTCATGACAACTCAGTCCTTTCTTGTGCAGGCAGCGTATGGACCACCAACAACCATAAATAGGGAGAGAGCATAGAAGTGGCTAGCAGACACCAAATATCAGGAGATGTAAGTTAGTCTCTGAGGTATGGTTTAATTTACAGTTCTGAGTAGAGTTATCCTTTTAAGTTAGTGAGCAGTGCAATCTATTCACTGGATAAATATAGAGGATCATCAACCATCCTGTATCCACTGTTCTCCATGGAGTCCGGAACCTGTTGTGGCCCTATTTCTTCCCTTGGAATCCCCTATGTATTTTGTTAATTTGAAGGTTCCACAGTCCAGTAAGGGTAGTTATCATAAAAAAGAGGTTCAATGACACTATATATTTATCCATTGGGCAGATAGGACTGCTCACAAATACTACCAATTGTATGTTACTATTCAGGCATCATATCTGAAGACCTTGGAGGGCGCCAAATTCAGAAAAAATAATTAAACTATCTGACTCCGCTACACTGCAGTCACTACAAACATAATATATAATATATCAGAGCTGTAATAAGTGATTGTCCGATACAATTGCTGTGGTTTCAAAAGTTAACAAAATAATTTATTTGCGATGCATACAGATATATTAAAATGCGTCCGCAATGACAAAATACATTAACATCGCAAAGCGCACACATAATGAAACATTAATAAATGCAAAGATACAATTATAAATGTGAAATACAAAAAGGAGGAAATAGCAGCAAGAAAAAAAATCACCAAAAGCAGCATGTGTATACCGGCCAGCTGAGCGTCTCACAGGATACTCTAATGCTTTGGGGAAGGAACAGGAGTTTATACACACAAAAGGGTCATAAATTACATCACAGTAGAAATAATGTTACAGGGACACAGGTATACTGCAGTACCAATGGTCTTATATACTGCAGGAACAGTGAACGTAGTTATACTGCAGTACCAATGGACTTATATACTGCAGGAACAGTGAACGTAGTTATACTGCAGTACCAATGGACTTATATACTGCAGGAACAGTGAACGTAGTTATACTGCAGTACCAATGGACTTATATACTGCAGGAACAGTGAACGTAGTTAGACTGCAGTACCAATGGACTTATATACTGCAGGAACAGTGAACGTAGTTATACTGCAGTACCAATGGACTTATATACTGCAGGAACAGTGAACGTAGTTATACTGCAGTACCAATGGACTTATATACTGCAGGAACAGTGAACGTAGTTAGACTGCAGTACCAATGGACTTATATACTGCAGGAACAGTGAATGTAGTTATACTGCAGTACCAATGGACTTATATACTGCAGGAACAGTGAATGTAGTTATACTGCAGTACCAATGGACTTAGCAGGACAGAGCACAGGACACAGCACCACTGGACTGAGCAGGACAGAGCACAGGACACAGCACCACTAGACTGAGCAGGACAGAGCACAGGACACAGCACCACTGAACTCAGCAGGACAGAGCACAGGACACAGCACCACTGGACTGAGCAGGACACAGCACAGGACAGCACCACGAGAAAGAGCAGGACAGAGGACACCTAACACACCCTCCCTCTTCCCTGATCAATGCCCTGGTGAAGATGGCGGCGGCAAGCGGGGAATATAAAGAATCCGGATCTCGCGAGATCCGACGGCGGGATTATGATGGTAAGCCTCGTTTTCAGTTTAGCGGTCGGCGGGAATAACCGAACAGTGCTCGGATCGGGCTCGGATCCGCACTGTTCGGGGCTGTTCGGATTGCGAGAATCAGAGCCCACTCATCCCTAGTTGCTAGGTATATTTAGGATTTTTGACCTTATCCAATCTGCACTACTGCAACTTAAGCCTGTTGCTAGCAGATTGATCCTCCTGCTCTGTCTGAGTGACAGATCCTTTTCAAATATGCCCACATACAAGAGCGGCCAAATGAGATGTGAATGGGCTGAGTGACTAATAAAATGCCTTCATGTGTTAAATAGATGACCGGCCTGCCAAATGGATTTAGAAACATGCCTGAGAATCAATTTATTTATTTCAATCAGATAATTCTCTGCTACGTAATTTTTGTTGGTGCACACATGCATGTCAAGCTTTAGCCTGACAAGGAAGCACCAAACAAAACAAACATAGATGACCCCCCCCCCCCACCACCACATTGCATATTGCCTATTCCCCTCTCATCTTTCTCATTGTGGGGACTGAACCCTTTATTTCATCCATGGTTGCAATGTACGTAAATGGATTGCACTAGATGGCTTTTCAATTAAATCACATAAAAAGCAAAAGGAGGAGAATAGCTTCTGGAACATGTCATTTTTAATCCTTTTGAACCCAATCTAGTTCTGGAATATTTTTAACACATCAATACATACTGCAGCTAAGCTTTCAATATATATTCCACTAAACCATATCATGTCATGCTTCAAAGTGTACCCATCTTTAGAAGCCAAAGGTTAATTTCTTGAAATACATTTTCTACAGCTTCTGTAAAGCTGAGTTATGTCAAAATGATGACCGGGTATAAAAGGTTAAAACAACTTGAACTTTGTTTCTTCCTTAATGGAATCAGAAATTTTCTTTTCTGTACAACTGATTGAACGTTGCTGCCCTATATTTATTTAGTGAAATGACCTGTAAGACAGTCTGCAGGTAGTAATCTGTTATTCCGTCTGTAATATGACAAGCCTGAAAGCACCCACGACCCAAACAATAATTTCATCTAAAAAAAATCCCTTCCCCTTAATGACCAGAGAAAGTCATCAGAAAGTTAGCAAGACTTTGAATGTGTTTGTTCTTTTTTGTACTTTGTTTTCTTCATTCATGTGTCTTCAATATGCTTCCAGAAACTTAGGTTCCAATAACATAACTACCACTATAGCAGCTGGCTATGGGAACTGCCAATGAAGCAGAAGCAGTAAGGTGTGTCTAACCTCTACGCAGCACCCTGTGATAATTCAAAAGCAGTCAAAATCGAACTTGATAGTTGTAAAAACTAAAAAAACAAAAAACAACTTAAAAACCCCCAAAACTGACATTTAAGCCACTTGAGCTGTTGACATCACTGGTTCTCTCTGGTGTAAAAATCTACCAATCTACACAATGCATTTCTGCAGACCTGCCACCCACACTCTGCCGACTGATACAGGGGCACTTCCCTTCTAACACTGCAATCTATAACTAAAGGGTAAAAAGGAGCATGGTGGACAAAAAAAGTAAAAAAAAAACAAACCAACAAAAAATACAAAAAAATTTACTTGCCAGCGCTTGGTGGATCCAGCAGATCTCCTGATTTGCCCAATAGTCCAAACAGAAGATCCTCTCCTCTGCTCAGATGGGCCTTATTTGGATTTTCACAGTGGCTGGGAAGAGAAATTTTGGGCCCCAGAACAGCAACTTCTTGGGGCCCCTCCATAGACATAGATGCTTAGGACAGAGTTTGGGCACTGCTGAAGAGGTCAAGGACACACAGGGAGGAATTAATTTACTCTCACGAGTAACGCAGCCCGCATACTATTAACATTACGGTAATAGTGCACATTATTACCGTTAGTGAGGTAATTTAAACGCTGATTTCTGCTCACAGCTCTGAGCAGAAATCCGCGTTAAAAAATACTGTACAAACGGTAATAGTGCATGGACCATGTTACTCTCACAAATAACGCGGTCAATTGAATTCCACCTGGATCAAACCATGGTTGAAATGTCAACTCCTGTAACATCATAGTTACACTGCATCTACCAGTTCCTGGCAATAAGGAAGACCTAAGAAAAAGTTTCATAGCTAAAATTTTGCAATAGAAAGATTATACAATGAACACTTTCAACTTTATGGTTGTGGGATCACCTTTGAATAAAAAAAAACTTTAGCTTCCCCGGCTTAACAAACTGCACCAGCCTACTATTCTGACATTGATTCTCAGCGATCTAGTGTCTTACATATTTTAAAAAAAATGTTTTTGTAATTTTGTATAATAGTTCCTTAATTTGTGTAGAGACTGCCTCCAACCTCTGCTGACTCTAATCTCAATACAGTTCTCTTTTGAAGCATCTATTTAATCCAAATCAACAATTCCTTCTTCAGTCTGCTATGCAGCAAATCAGCATCATGGTCACCTACTTACTCATTTGAAACATTTATGCACATTTCAGGCCATCCAAGTATATGTGTATTTTGCTTAACTTCTGCGCAAGAGTCAAATTTCCCGATTTAAAGCAGCAATAACATCACTAACCGCATTTCCAATCTAACTTAAAGGTTAGGGATCGGTTTATTAGATTGTAAATGGATTGCAATTGGGCTCTAATTAGATTGTAAATCCGGCGAGTCATGGCATTGCCACTTTAAATCCTGAAATTTTACTGTCGCCCTCAT
Organism: Mixophyes fleayi; assembly: GCF_038048845.1. Lineage (NCBI taxonomy): Eukaryota > Metazoa > Chordata > Amphibia > Anura > Limnodynastidae > Mixophyes > Mixophyes fleayi. The sequence continues at coordinate 41,773,488 of NC_134409.1, forward strand.
CAGTGACGTAAATACTAAGTGCCATCATTTCCTTCAATTGCAAAATATACCAGTCATGTTGGGGATCTACTGTGTCTTTTTTATATTAAGTCTGCATTTCCTTTTTATCGGGTTTATTACAATCATCATCACCATTTATTTCTATAGCCAGGGCCGCCGAGAGGGGGGGGGAGCGGGTACTAATTACCCGGGCCCGGCATGTCAGGGGGCCCGGCCCGGGCCCTTGCGCTGCTGATTTTTTTTAATTTTCAAATATTTTTTTTCAAAACGTTTTTTTTTCCTTTTCTTTTTTTTTTTTTTTTTTTTTTGGCAGGGGGGGGGGGGGGGGGGCTCGGTCGTTGGTGGGGGGAGCAGGCTAGTTTAAAAAAAACCCAAAACATACTCACCTGATCGCGGAGCCGGCATCCCTCCTCTCTGCTGCTCTGTGCTCTATTCAGACTGTCTGAATGCTGGGTGTGATGTCATCATGTCATGCCCAGCATTCAGTCAGTCTGGAGCAATGGAGCACAGAGCAGCAGAGAAGACCAAGAGAGGAGAAAAGGTAAGTGAAGGGAGGAAAACGAGGGGGGCACAAAGGGGTTAAAAAACGGGGGGGCAGCATGACAGAGGGGTTAAAAAATAAGGGGGAGCACAGAGGGGTTAAAAAACGGGAAAGCAGCATGTCAAAGGGGTTAAAAACGGGAAAGCAGCATGTCAAAGGGGTTAAAAACGGGGAAGCAGCATGTCAGAGGGGCTAAAAACGGGGAAGCAGCATGTCAGAGGGGTTAAAAAATTAGGGGGAGCACAGAGGGGTTAAAAAACGGGAAAGCAGCATGTCAAAGGGGTTAAAAACGGGGAAGCAGCATGTCAGAGGGGTTAAAAACGGGGAAGCAGCATGTCAGAGGGGTTAAAAAATGAGGGGGAGCACAGAGGGGTTAAAAAATGGGAAAGCAGCATGTCAGAGGGGTTAAAAAATGAGGGGGAGCACAGAGGGGTTAAAAAACGGGGAAGCAGCATGTCAGAGGGGTTAAAAAATGAGGGGGAGCACAGAGGGGTTAAAAAACGGGAAAGCAGCATGTCAGAGGGTTTAAAAAATGAGGGGGAGCACAGAGGGGTTAAAAAACGGGGAAGCAGCATGTCAGAGGGGTTAAAAAATGAGGGGGAGCACAGAGGGGTTAAAAAACGGGGAAGCAGCATGTCAGAGGGGTTAAAAAATGAGTGGGGGCACAGAGGGGTTAAAAAATGGGAAAGCAGCATGTCAGAGGGGTTAAAAATTGAGGGGGAGCACAGAGGGGTTAAAAAATGGGAAAGCAGCATGTCAGAGGGGTTAAAAACGGGGGGGGGGGGGGGGCAGCATGACAGAGGGGGTGAAAAAATGAGAGGGGCACAGATGGGTTAAAAAACGGGGCAGTATGGCACAGTGGGGTTAATAAACAGGGGTCAGCATGGCACAGTGGGGTTAAAAAATGGTGGGCAGCATGGCACAGTGGGGTTACAAAGGGGGGGGAGGCATGGCACAGTGGGATTGAAAAAGGGGGGGAGCAGCATAGTATAGTCTGATGAAGGGGAGCCAGATGAAGGGGGCAAAAACAGCATGGAGGGCACAGTGTGATCATAAGGCATGGCGATGATGAAGGGGCACATTATTGTAATATTGGAGCTGGAGGAAGGCCTAATTATTAATCGTGGATGGTATTGATTTAACGCCAGGGTTGTTTGGAATTATCTAAATGTAGCTATTTTTTTCCAAATAGGGCCCCCAGCATTCCAGGATCCAGACAAGCCGCAACTAAAGAAACATGCAGCCACAGGTGGAGAAAGTGAGAAGAACAGGTAGGAGAGAGCAGGACAGTATGTGAAATGTTGTGATTCTAGTAGGGACAATACCAATTTTTGGTGAATGTTGTGCCCAATGTAAGGTGTAGGCCAAGACTGAACTGTTTGTGTACACACTGCATTGTTTGTATACTACACTGTGGTGGTAGATGTCCTGAAAGTCAGGAGTGCTTGAACATATGTGACGCTCCGGCGAATTGAGAGCCTAGTGGTTTTTATGTTAGCCACGCCCCAATGGCACATTTGCCACGCCCCAAAATGCATGACCACACCTCCCAAAATTTTTGCACCGCCGTTTGGCTAGCTACGCCCCTGAATGCATGACCATACACCTAAATTTTTTGGGGCTTATTTGACTATGAGGGGGGGGCCCCATGAATTTGTTGTACCCGGGCCCTGAATTCTTCTTGGCAGCCCTGTCTATAGCTCCACTAATTTCGCAGCGCTGTACAGAGAACTCATTCACATCAGTCCCTGCCCCATCGGGGCTTACAGTCTAAATTGCCTAACATACACACACACACACACACACACACACAGACTAGGGTCAATTTGTTAGCAGCCAATTAACCTAGCAGTATGTTTTTGGAGTGTGGGAGGAAACCGGAGTACCCGGAGGAAACCCACACAAACACGGGGAGAACATACAAACTCCTCACAGATAAGGACATGGTCGGGAATTGAACTCATGACCCCAGTGCTGTGAGGCAGAAGTGCTAACCGCTTAGCCACCGTTCTGCCCCAACCGCCATTCTTTTGTAGCAATTTACTCGGTCAGCATCGGTTATATGTACCCAACCCCTTAAAGGTTCCACATGAATAAAGAGCACAAATTGGTTACTCTTAATATAGCCTACAGGCCAGAAATCCTGTTCCTTCCATGTATGTCCACTGTATATATCCCAAAAGATGGAATATGTATGTTGAGGTAGAATATATAAAAGTTTTTTGGGTAGGTTTTTAACAGACATTAGTCTAGCTCTGCAGCAACAACTGATAATAGGAAGACAAATCTTTACATGTAAGTGAATGCAGTTGTTCAGAACTGTTAACTTCCCAAAAAAATGTTTTCATTGTTAAACTTCTACTGTTGAATTTTGAGGAGGGAAAAACTTCCCTCATCAGTTCATTTTATAACTTTAATTTTCTCTACACTTCCACTTTATATACATGCATATGTCAAACTACACAAATAAACAAATTACGCTACATATTTGCATTTATTAAAATGAGCAGAGAATGCTCTAACACTTGCCCAGCAGACATGGAATAAATATTTTCCATAAAGTGCCCTAGTGGGTATATAAAATAATATGCTATTTAAAAAGTCTGTGTTTACTAAGCAATAACTTTCAACACCATAACTATTTCTCAGAAGAGAAAGCCATTGTTGTACGGAGCAAAAAGCAACACAAGATATAAAATAAGTACAGTATAATGTTCCCCTAAAGTACACACATTAATGTTAGTTATAGAACTGCTATGTTCAACACAGACAGCACAAATACTAACCTAGCTGCCGCTGTTGCACTGCCACTTGTGTATCAGTTTATAGGGTCTGCCAACTACTCCTCCTATCGTCCTATAGAACTAGCTTCCTGCACCATAGTAACCAGTTGATGCCATAGCAAGCTATAACTTTGGAATACATGCAGTTTGCTAGTCACTTGTAATTGCTGTATTTATTATTGTGCTTTAATTAGACATATCCCTTAATTGTAATGGCTGTAAATCAAAATGGACCCTAGTGTGTGTGTTATTTAGACTGTAAGCTCCAATGGTGCAGGCAAGATGACATTGTTAAACATTCTCTTCAAAAAAAGCACTGTGTAACGATAATAATGAAACCTTTATCGGTGAGAGTTTGTACTCTGATAGAATTAATTTTTGTTGCTCCCAGATTGGGCAAACATCAGAAGATAAAGTAGTTACACATTTCTACTTTCTGTTTCTTCTACAATATTCCAAATGTTTTTCCTCAAACCAATGGAAGTGTCAGGTGATGTAATACCACTTACTTACTAAGAATAATATGGACTTACACTGCAGTAAAAGTAGTGATGCCTCTTGATCTCCACATTCCTCCTCTCTTGCAACACAACACCTCTCCATCATTATATAGTAGTTTCCATTACAATACTGCACCATTGAACATGTGCATTACTAACATTCATACCATAATACCTATTTTAACAATCATAGTATACACATCTCACGAGTTGCGTTAGCTACACCTAGATTGCTTTCTCCTTAATTCTCCCACATGTAGCTAAACTGTAAAGCACCATCTGATTGTAAAGCACTGCATTTAGTCTGTTATTCATATGTGGAAAGGCCCATTTCCCCAATTTTTCTTCTAAAGTGCTAATTTGCATGACTTGTTGAGAGAGTGGCTTGCCTTCATCGGCAGCACCAAAAAAGTCAATATTTCACAGCTAGATGGTATGACTTCCAGATATATACACTTCAATCAATCCTAAATGCTGCTGCAAGACTGATCTTCCTCTCTCACCGCTCCACATCTGCTACACCACTTTGCAATTCCCTACACTGGCTCCGTGTCCTTCAAATCCGATTCAAATACTCACCCTTACATACAAAGCCCTCAACAAAACCAAACCCTTCATACATCTCAAATCTAATATCAAAATACTCTTCCTCCCATCCTCTTAGATCCACCTCCGATCTGGCCTTGTCTCTGGTAACCACCTCTCACTCCCGACTACAAGACTTCTTCCGTGCCGCTCCTCACTTATGCAATTATCTACCTCGGTCAATTAGACTTTCCCACAACCTTCAAATCTTTAGACGCTCTTTGACCTTACCACCGATAACACTATTTTTCTCCGTCCAGACTCCCATCCCACCATAACCTCTCTTTTGTCGTCAACAGCACCACCATCTCCTCTGTCACCCAACTCCGCTGTCTGGATGTCACCCTTGACTCCGCTCTCTCTTTTGCCCCCCATATTCACTCCCTTGCCCAAGCCTGTCGCTTTTAACTTCGCCCGCATCCGTCGCTTTCTCTCTCAGGATGCTGCCAAGACTATCATCCATGCACTCATCATCTCCCGCCTGGATTACTGCAACCTCCTCCTCACTGGCCTCCCCCCCTCACATCTCTCTCCCCTTCTCTCTGTACTCAATGCGGCCGCTAGACTCCTCTGCCTCGCCTTACACTGTCTTCCCTTCCCCTACATAATTCCTTTTCAAACTCCTCACCACCACTTACAAGGCTCTCTCCCACTCTACAGCCCCCTACATCTCTAACCTCCTCTCCATTCACACTCCTGCCCGCTCCCTGCGCTCAGCCAATGATCGACGCCTCTTCCCACTCCAGAATCCAAGATTTTTCTCGTGCCGCCCCCCTTCACTGGAATGACCTCCATCGTTCCATCCGCCTCTCTCCTACTCTGTGCTCCTTCAAACGTGCACTGAAAACCCACCTCTTCCTTAAAGCCTACCAACCATCCGTATAACCCCTTCATCTCCTCCACTCGCTCTTTCCCTTGCCTCATCTGGCTCCCCTTGTGCCTGTTCTCTTTTCCCTCCCTTAGGATGTAAGCTCACTTGAGCAGGGCCCTCTTTCCTCCTGTCTCCTCACCTGTTCTTCTGCTCCATGTTTATTGCTTTAACCTGCCTGGAGCTCCTGAAGTACTGGTATCTCTGTTTATTGTTTTGTACTGTTTCACCCTGTATAGTGTACTGTTTGTATGGTGTAGGGCGCTGCGGAAATCTTGTGGCACCTAACAAATAAAGGATAATAATATTCACACTAATGCACCCTTACAACTGTCCTAATCTCCACTCTGAACCACATTTGCGCCTCTTGTTTGAGTTGTGTCCTCATATCCTTATAATGTAATCTTTCTAATGAGCAGGGTCCTTTATACCCTTTGTTTTCATGTCTGCAGTTACTTTGTCTATCTTGCATTACCCCGTTTCATGTATGTCCTGTTTTCCCTGCTGTACAGGGCTGCAAGGCACTGTGATACCTTTCACATCTAAGATAATATCTCAATATAAAAATATTAAACCTAGAATACAAATTACCTTGTATGAAAGAGAATTTACCAAAATTAACAAATGTATATGTAAAGGTTTTAAAAATTTACAAGAACAGAAGATATGCTGCTTGAGCTGTGAACATTGGAAGAATATATTTATACATTTATATATTTTAGCATCTCTTTTGCTAAAGGGCAACTTCTATTTAGTTGCAACTTCAATATCCTGCATTCTGAGATATACCATTATATAGAAAGTAGGCATATGTCTTACAGAAAGCAGTTTGAGGACTGAGAAAGAAAATGCTGTTTATTATTTGTAATACAGCTAGATATCCAGAAGAAAAATATGGTACTAGAGAAAATATAGGTGCAGGGCAGGTCCTAGATTCATAAACACTGATGATTACTAATTAAAACAGCACAATCCTGCAAGTCTAGTACAGAATGGTAGGACAAGCAAAGTAGAATCACTAGTACTTACAATGAAATATCAAACATGATATATTGTGCAAGTGTGGGTTGAAGATGAAACTGTTATGTACCTAAACAGTATAATACAGTATAATGCAGTATGAGAATCGGTTTAGAAAAGCCATAGTTCAAATCACACCTTATTCACACAAATAGCATAGGACTATTCAATCATGCTGAGTAGGTGTGCAAACTTAAGTGGAAACACACTTCCTTCGTGTTGAATAGACCTGTCTTTTACAGGGACAGAGTAGGTTTGGGTGGACTTTAAATTAGTGAAGAAAAGCCCCTAGGTCACTAATTTAAGCCCACCCAACCCTGGACCATATATGGCACATTTGAAAAAGTAGAGTGTTTAATTACAGTGGAGAATCAGGCTGGGAGAATGTGTGCTGGGAGCAAGGAGGAACAGCAGTGTGCATAAGGGGTACACAACACATTGGCAGTCTACTGCTTCCAGAGGAAACTCAAACTTGAAGACAAAATTTGAGAAACCACCCAAAAAAAAAAATAATTATACTTCTCTGATGGGTCACCGTCAGCCACACAATTTAAGAACAGAAAACTTTACCAAAATCATCTTTATCAGAGCATAAGTTGGCAAAGAAGCAGAGTGGCATTTTTCAGGGACTGCACATGCCAAAGGGCGCTGCGCTGGTGTAGGTAGCACAGTGGAGAAGTTAGCATCCTGAGCAAGCCTGCAACGCCCATATGATAATCAGATTCTTACACCACAACTTTGACTGGGCAGAAGAAAAACAATACAGGAATGCATTTTACTTTCTCAACACAAGAACAACATATTGAGACAGCAATATTTCTAGGTCACTTCAAAAACACAAAATTCATTGGAACAGACATCCCAAGAAAAGCTCCCACTTGCCAACACCAAAGGGTATGTAACTGCTGCCTACAACAACAAATGGTGGCTCAGATTTATTCTGAAGAAAGATGAAAATATCGATGAAGTGAAAGGGACATTCCTCCATCCAGCTGGTCCATCACCATCTTTTTCTTACTCAAGGAAGCCGGATGTTTTATGGATTACTTATGGTAGATGTTCTGTGTAAGGTGAATGTTAACTCAAACAGGTCTAATGTACACCCTTTCTGAAATGGAAAGACTAAGCACAAATGAAGCCTTTTTTCCAACTCATCAAGTAGCACCATCCATCCAGAGCAGCAGCACCAAATGCTAATGATGAGTAGTAAGTGTTCTTACAGTAAGTGAAAGACATACAATTTTCACAAATGTTTTAAATATTTCAGTATTAACATTGTGTCATTGTACATAACATATATCAAAGGAAATGTTTAAGGAACCAAAAAGGTAATGAACAGGCCTCGATAGTTCCCATTTTCATTATTTTAACAAACAGTCCAAAATGAAAGCTCTTGTAGCAGATGATCCCAAAATAAAAGTTAGGGGACTTATTAACTACAGTCAGAATGACCCAGCAGCAAGAACCCATGATTTGCACACATAGGTCACCTTTTGTTCAACCACTTATAACATTTCTTAAAACCATATTATATGTATGTCAGGCCAATGACCACGAACTTGCAATGCAAAATCATCGAAACAGGAAGATGCCCTATGCAATTGTTAGGCCATCTGATCTGTGCACTGCTGCTGTAATGCAAGTTTTCTGTGAGCAATTTAGGAGACCAAGGAGTTTAGATCGATCAAAGGAATTTTAGGAGATGATGCTGAAGGTAAATATCTGTCCAGGAGTCCATAAGGCCTTATTTATGTCTCAAGATGTTTCATTAATAAAAACAAACACCAAATAAATCATTCAGATTACACACGAAAATGAACCAAAAACTGGGAAGACAATGTTTTGTTTTTATTTTACAGTCCAATTTACACAAGTTCCAATTGTGCTTCAATATATTTCATTTTTTTTTTAAATCGTTCTTGGTCTCTACATTTATTCTAAGAAATATTAAATATATTTATAAAACAATACAAAATAAAGTGTGACGGTGGTATGCCTTGAGGTCTTTGTCCTCCCCCATATACATTCACTAGATAAAAACATTCTTATATTAATTTTAAGGCTTTCTATATCAGAATCATTCTGGTTATACTAAAGGCTGTTTACTAACGTAAGGACAATAAAAAGAAACAAAAAAACAAAATGAACCAATGCTGTTAAGATAAATACCTTATTACAGCAGATCTGCGTACAAATGTTCATATTGTATTATAAGACGGTTTTTCACCTTTGAGAGGGAGAACAACAATTCCCCTTTGTTCAGACATATTAGGTAAACAAGGTTCCCTCCCTAACTTCCCAGCAATCAGTGCTTGTATCCATCCATGGCTTGGAGATGCTGTAAAATAACAGATTGCACCTGACTGTACAAGGAAAAGTGGTGCATGATTGTAAGGTTGTTGTTAACTGTACTGTCAGTCCAAGTCAGGGATTTATTTAGTGACCTAATTAAAGACAGCAATCCTTGTAGAATAAAGAATTATGGGTTATGGGGGTGGCCATGACAGCTGAAACTCGTAAATGACGATGGTACCATGGTAAAGTGGCAAAAAACTCAACAATATCAACATTCTCTTTAAAAGTTCAAATAACTAAGCACCGGAATAATCAACTGCTTCACCTGATCAATGGCATTTTAGAGAATGGTTATCAATAGAGCAAGTGACTCTAAACATAACACTCAAGACACTGCAAGGGAATGTCACATTCTTTCTTCAGAACTAAATGTATGAATAAAGCATTTGGCACAAAAACCGCATTTATTTTACAAATAGGGCGAAAAAGAAAAAAAAACCTGATAAAGAAGAGAGAGAAAAAAAAGAAGCTAGTCACCAACAACAAACATAAATGGAGTACAAAATGGTGTTGACATCTTCCAATTCATGGCAAAAGTTTGTTGAAACTGACAAATCAGTCGGTATAGAGTTCTGAAAACACATTCCGCATAGTCAAAAACAGAATCTTGTGACCACGGAGTGTTTTTTTTTCATGCAAGAGTTGGCAGTACTGTCAGAGGCCAGTTTAATATGGCTGAAATTCATAGAAGACATTTATACACATCTACTTTTATATCAAGTTAATTGCATATAAATATTTTTTGTTTGCTGTAAATCGGCACTTTAGGAGAAAAAAACCAAAACAAAAATAAGTCAATTAAGTAGCTCTAGGTAGGTAATTGGCACTTTGCCTTTCTGGTTGCCTCTCTCGCCCATCAACCAATCAGAATCCATCCCAGGCATGCTGTACACTGTTATGACCTAAAAATAAAGAGAAAAAAAAAAATTGTAAATGATAAATCAAACAAATATTTTTTCCCAATTTAAAGAATGCTACTCGCAATCCAAAATTTTGGATGCCATTCAAATTGAAATGTAATATTCCAGGCACTTGTGGTACAGAGATTCTATGATTCAGCAGGTCTCACCTAAGGCTTTGCGAGTCCCAAGTAGTGTTATTGACACTCATTCTACATTACCTATTAGTTTCAGTGTCAACAACTCTGCTTGTTGTTAGAAAAGGCCTCTCCTAAGGTTGAGAGCAGAGCTGCGGTGCTCTTGTATATTGGGGAAGTATCAAGACTGGACTAATGCTTGCTCTAGGGGGGGTCCAAGAATCTGTCTTTAGGGTTGACAGACTGTCATATATACAACAGTCTATTGTGGACCACCTCTTTTGGGATCCCAAAACAGTGGCACACTGACACTTGTGTGGTCTCAAAATTTAGGGGGGAAAGAAGTTGACGACCACCATTCTTAAATACGGAGAACAACTAAACTTTTAACTGGGTACAAGTCGCAAAATGATCTCACTAATGCTCAAACTGCTTTAATGTCAGAAGATGTAGCATTCATCTGCTCAATGTAATGACTTGTTACATGATGTGCATCTCCTATTAAGGTCTATTCAGCACTTACATACAGGTCAGAAAGTCATTGTGTTGCCTGAGCTAGTATTTCTGAGAATGTATATTACCATTTCATCACCTCTGAGACATGAGGTGCAAAGTGCTCATAAAACGGCTACTACTCCGCTGTGTAGATCACGGGCACATAAATACACTGCATTTTCCTTATTTCTAGTTACATTACATTTTCAACTGCACTTTATACTACTTAGAATAAAAGTAGATTACATTATCAATTCACTTTTAAAAAAGTACACTTACAATATTAAAACGATAAATGAATATTTAGCAGTTAAAAAGTGACCTCTTAGCTCATCAAAGCAATTACCTCATCTGCGAGAAGTGATAGCTCACTGCTGTTTGCAGCATCATAATCATACAGAACTCTGGCCTTTCTGTTACCACTTGCTGCTTTCAGCTCACTGAAGCCTGATGTGACAACAGAATTGCTTGCAGCAGGTAATGATGCGGAGGCAGAGATTGACGGGAGAGGAGCATTTTGCATAGGCGTTAAGGATGACTGATTATTGTTGGATGCAAACGTTGATGGAAAGCTGGCGATACAAGAAACACAGAAATGGCTAATGAAATCACTGTCCCTTTAATAGCACTAATCATTTTAAAATGTTTTGTCAAATGTCCTTGATGTGTCTGCACATGCTCTTCACTCATGTGTATGACTGGATGCATTCTTCCTGCATTCTGTGAAATGACAGACGGACATTACTGAGATAATGAAACTGCCAAATACAGTTCATTATAGTCCATCGGAATGCTAGAAACCGTGATACTTGAGGTTTATACAAACCATGGCATGTTCTAACAAGTCTTTCTTTAACAACTGGATGAAAAATGCATGTCAAATGAAACTTTCCTAGCACACGTGTTTTGAAGCACTTACATATTAGGAGTTTAGGAATGCATCTTGCTGCACTAATTAACCATTGTGAACACATGACAAATAGTCAGAGAAAACAAAAGTCGTATTGTGTGCAGTTTGTAATGACGTAAAACATAAGAAACAAATGATTTTTACTAAAACACCAATTTTGCACATAGTATATTAGCATAAAGTAAATGAAACAAATAAGAATAATGAAGTACCAGTATTTGGTTGGCCCAACTTTGACATCTGCCCCCAAACCATTAGATACGCTCTTTGCCAGTTTATCCAGGATTTTTCAAACCGCATTTGGTACCAAACTTCACTGAAAAGTGTTCCATTCAGTCACATTGGATAATGGACGGGTTCTGGACTTTCTTTCCAGCACATCCCACAGGTACTCAACGGTATAAAGATCCAGTATTATTCTTTGTTAGTCATGATTCCCTCAATAAATTCCAGTTTGCAATTCCATTCACCGCAGAGCCAATGCCGCGCCACCCCCCAGGCAATCGCAGAGCCAATGCCGCGCCACCCCCCAGGCAATCGCAGAGCCAATGCCGCGCCACCCCCCAGGCAATCGCAGAGCCAATGCCGCGCCACCCCCCAGGCAATCGCAGAGCCAATGCCGCGCCACCCCCCAGGCAATCGCAGAGCCAATGCCGCGCCACCCCCCAGGCAATCGCAGAGCCAATGTCGTGCTTCGTAGTTTGTCTGATACATTCTGGTTTCAGGACCTTATTGCACTTCCTCTGCCACCTCCATGTGGCAGTCACTCCCAAATAAATTAAACTTTTATTTTTTTCAGTAAACAAAACTCAATGGCTAAAGTCCATTGGTTTGGAAATATTGGCAATAAGTAACTCCAGTCTTTTCTTATGTTGAGGATCGTATTTTTCCATCTTGCGGTTTGTGCAGTAAAGCAGTGCTTATGAAGGACATTTCTCAGAGTTTGTGCCGTTACTTGGACAGCTGCTTTAGTGCACTGCTTTTCCTCACATCCAGGAGTTACCTCTTGGCTGAATCCCCCTCCCTTTCCTGGTTGGTTTTCAATGTGGCTGTTCTTTAAAGCATTTTACAATATTACCAACTACCAATGAAGGCATTTTAGTTTATATGTTTCGGACATTACAATTTTCCTTTTTTGGTAAAGTTAATCACTAGTTGCCTCTCGCTCAAACATCTCTCTTTGGTTTTCATGTTGATCACTATTAATAAGTAAAAGTTAAATAGCTAGTGGAATATAAGTATTGCAAATTAGGTCAGTTTACACAAATATTTATTTTGAATTGTAAAATAAATGCAGCTTTTCACTATTAGACAAGATTAATAATATTGGACAGATTTTCTTAAATATTTTTTTATTAAGTATTCAAAATACTTTGTTATATATGCACAAGATATGAATAAAATATGATAAATGGCATCTTCCCCAATAATTGTGTACACATTATGTAGACAGAGCAAGACTGTATGCATGTGTCTAGGCGGAATACTTTCCATGCAGTCTTAATAGCAATTATCTTTGCATTATTTGACTTATGGATTGATCCTGCAGAAGATGGGAGTTCTATAAACTAATGAACAGTATAAATATTGTTACATAACGCAGATCAGTGATGGGCAACCTGTAACACGTCCAGGGATGCTCATTACCTTTAATCTACAAAATGACCTCCACACCCCGACATCACTTTCCCCATAATGCCCTCTGTCCCTACATGCCAAAAAACTTGTGCTCCAAAACTCCCTTCACCACTCAATGCCCCAACTCAGTGGAAGCCAGTGATCACTCACTACTAATATAGTACCCAAAATAGTCACTAATTAAATTTATTTACAGTAACCCAAAAATTACTTACAGCTCAAGGACACCAACATTCTTATAGTGTTTTTGAGGGCCATATATATTTACATAAAAAAAAATAGGTTTACAGTTTCCTAATTTAAAGATTATGAGTGGTGCAGATTTGTTTTTTGACAGAGGTAAAGTATCAGGGGTATTTCTCCATGATATTTTTGGACACAGGGCTTACACTATACTAGATATCTACTGCTGACATATGGTCATTCATTGATATAATGAACCTACAGACTGTTACTAGGTGGTTTTATACCTTCTGAATTGGTCAAAACCTCTGTCTCATGAAATGCTACAAGCACCTGAGCTATTTTATAAAACTGAAAGAACTTGTATACACTGGAGTCCTCAGAGGACGGAGGGAGACCCACCTGGTGCAGACAACACTGCACCCTCCTCCTCTGATGTGCTACGTGGCCTCCCTGACGCAGGATCCGTCTCATTTTCAGCTTTATAGCATAAAGACGACAATAAGTCGTTCCAGGAGCATAAGAGCCAGAGTTGTAGGTGAAGGCTCACTGGGGCCCATAGACCACCTACTGCCAAACAATCACTAGCCTATATGAAATGCATCATTCTATAAAGACAGTCTTATCAATTCACAAGTAAAAGCCCATACAAATCACAGTTATGTAAATACTTCACAGCGACATTTGTACAACACATTGGTAAAACAAGGCGACCCTCACAATCTGGCAATTTGCATGCAAATTATAGTTAAAGTGTGTGCATGTATAATATATATATATATATATATATATATATATATATATATATATATATATATATATATATAAAAATAAATAGACCTTCAGGTAGAGGTGAGATTGCAATTCATCTTGACATCACTCTTCATAGAACAATGTAAAATAAGAATTATTGCAAGAGACTTATGCCTGTATATAGGTATTATACGCACTCCAGTTTTTTGTTTTGTTAACGAAATAAGCCAGTCTTTTTTTTTATTAAATAAGCTAGGGTCAGCATCAAATAGGCATTGCTTAATTTCATACAGAACAGTCTGAATTTCTATTTTTTTTAATCCATAATCCAGACATTTCCTCTCTATCATGCCTCCCGAGATCCTTACAGCATGAGTAGTTTGTCACATCACATGACTGGTGATTTGTCTGGTTGTGACACCAGGATATCACTCAAGGCAGGACCCATGTCATTTATACTGTTACTTGGGTCCTTCTTGGACCAGAATTAATTGAAAACTAAGGACACTCTGGACAAGCATGAAAAGATGAAATTAATAAAGATAGATGCTCAGAACCTTGTCAAACGCACATTAAAAGTAATGTGAAGTAGGTGGCTTTGTATTAATGGTTACAAACACACACACACAAAACAATCAAGTAGTTACCTGCCAAGTTGTTTCTGAAGGTCCAGCATATATTGATAACATTGTGCAAAATAGGTCATCTGGGCTTCCACAAAGTCATTCAGACAGCGAAGGTGATGTGCCTATATTGAATCACAATGTACATTATAGTTATTTGATGCACAACAACTGTATAACTGTATCAACTGTCAGCCATCAATGTTGCCATACTTTTAGCTGTGCACTTAATCAGTGAGCATACACAGAGCAGGTGGTGGGACCAAACTTCATTTAGGTTGACAAATGACTATTGCCTTCAATTCATGAAACTTAAATTAAATTTTTTTTTGTTTTAGTATTTTTTAATAATCCCCAATTGACAAGATAAAATACAGATGATTTCTGTTTATTTCTCTTTTTTTTTAGCTGTCACGTACTGGGAAAAAAAAGCATTAAAAAAAGATACAAACAAAACTTTCCTGCTACACTACGTCTAAAATATATAAAACAGTTTAAGGTAAAGGTCTGCCTGTTCTACTGTTGCAAAAGGGAGATGTCAAAGATCAGACTAGTATCTTTTTAAACTCACTTGATACAGACTGGTTTATTTTCTCTTTCCAACTGGGGAAAATGAAAAGCAAAGGTGGAATCCCCCTTTTAAATTAAATTCTAGGAATAATGAAGAAATTTAAAACTACTAATATAGAGATGTGTAACTAGTTATTTTGTATAGTCTTCTTTTCCATCTAAATATTATGAAATAATGCATGTGTAGTTGGCTAATATTAGATCATATCTCATATACCAATGAAGCCCTTTACTTGGTAAGAATGACTAGAGGGAGTAGTTTAGTACATAGAACAACAAGAGGAAGCGCAGAAAAAGCCACAGAGTAGCAGCTACTAAAGAACTGTTAGAACCAATGTCACACTAAGTAACAATCCTTTCTACCACAGCTTAGAAGGGATATTATTAACTTTCATTATGTAGGTCAGTGTAGGACCAGCAGGCAATGAGGTACCCTTGATGCTGGAATGCAGGCTTAAATGTTTTGCTCAAAATATGAACCAATACCTCATGTTTTCATTTTGCTAGGTACGCACAAATATGCAGTGCGTTAAGAATAAGTGTTGACAACAACTGTCTTTGTTTTGTATATATATGGGGCAGTTATATTGCCATACAGCTGGTACCATATATAATATGGGATTAATCTTGCAGTTTTATTTCTTTGCTAACTTTCATTACCAACCAATATCACAAACCTGTTGCCAATTTTGTGGTTAAATAAAATGATCTTTAAATTCATATAGCAATAACAAAACAATGTATGTAAGAACATCTCTACACACTCAGGAATAGTGTTCAGAAAATACTCACATGTGTACTGCTTATGCCTTCTAGCAGTAACCTAGTAATCTCAGCCTGACGGTCAAATTCACTTTGTGTGATTCTGAGTTCCTGTTCAGCCTTGAAAAAGAAAACAGCAAATACAAATGAGTTTCAATGTTTTACGTCAGAAAGACAGACCGTCAAACTGATCACTACCACATAATACTCCGCCACTTTATGTGCTCCATCAACTAACCTGCACAAGATGCAATGACACGTGTGCCGATTTCACCAGCTAGAACTCACTAAATGCAGCTTACATGTGTGGCTTTTACACTGAACAATAAACATGGGAGCTCATCTGTCAAAACGCCCACCCCCCAACTTACTAAACCAATGTTCCCAGTGATCTATTCAGTTTAAATAATGAAGTAACCACATAAATCAAGGTACCTCAAATAACTGCTAATACAGACCACTGAGCAATAACCAAAATATTTCACTGATGATTACGCAATACAAAGTATTCAAAGCAGTATTGTTCGCAGTTTATTTATACAACAAGCATATTAGGCAGTACAGAACTTTGTAATCTCCAATGGGGCATGGACTACTTTGAATGACTAACACAATTCCCTTCCTCACACAGTTGAGGGTCAATTTTGTCAGAAGCCAATTAAGTTCCCGACATACTGGTTAGTCTACTGCATAAATAACAAACAAAAAAAAACAACACTTGGCTTCATAGCCAGAGGCTGCAGAGGTAGGAGGGAGACCACGTGGTGCAGACGACACTGCACGCCCTCCTGCTCTGGCACTGTGTGAACTCCTTACACTGTGCAGAGGTTGTCACATGACTTGGACTGCGGCTGCTTTCAGTTTTATTCTATGCTTTATGACATTTTTTGCTACAAGTCAGAGCAGGGGGTACAGAGTTGTGGGCTGCAGGAGAAGACTCGCCGGGCCACCGACAGCCTCCCTGCTGCCATTCACTTATCTGGAGCCTTGCCATACGTTTGTGAATGTGTTTTGGCCATGTTGCATTTGCATACAATCATGCACCAGGATTGAAGGGAGCAGTAGGGATGATTTATTCCTAAGAGGATCATACAACAGACTGTACCGATTATCTGGACTGCAAAGATAGTAAAATGTGAGAAAGTGGACAAGCATATTGCAAATAAACACAGAATATGGAATGGGCTGCCTTTGCATACAAGGGACATTGCAGGATGTTGCATGCACTTTGTATGACAGACGCAATATACAGTATCTGCCAATCTGGGGTCATTTAAGAGGTTCAGATAAAAATATCAACTGAAAGAGTTTGTCCCCTTCACATGACTAAGTAACTTGTCTTGTCTGCCTGCAGATTACACTAAGGGGGGTGTTCAATTGTTTGCGAGATCGGGAAAATACTCGCGCTCTAAAAATATTACCGGTAATACGGTAATATTGCACGTAAATACCGTTAATACGGTAATTTCTATGCGGATCTTCACTTGTGGCTCACGGAGCTGCGAGCAAAAATCAGCGGCGAAATGACCGTGGTAACGGCAATACAGCGCAGAAAATTGCGGGTAATTAAATCTGCCCCATAGTGTATAATCAGATGTATGCGAACTTATATAGCCTAAACACGGAAAACTTTTTAAAATGTGTCAGGAATTTTAAGTGTCCCATATGTACAGCATAAACATTGAAATTAAATATTCTTAAAATATATTTGAGGAATTATTATTATCATCATTTATTTATATAGAGCCACTAATTCTGCAGCACTGTACAGAGAACTCACTCACATCAGTCCCTGCCCCATTGGGGCTTACAGTCTAAATTTCCTAACAGACAGAGACACACAGGGTCAATTTGTTAACAGCCAATTAACCTACCAGTATTTTTTTGGAGTGTGGGAGGAAACCCACGCAAACACGGGGAGAACATATAAACTCCTCACAGATAAGGCCATGGTCGGAAATTGAACTCATGACCCCAGTGCTGTAAGGCAGAAGTGCTAACCACTTAGCCACCGTGCAAATGCATCCAGTTAGAACCCGAGGATAGAGTAACCAAGCACCTGCTCACATTAAACATCTTAAATGTTGGTGTATTCCCAATAGAATATGCAACAGCTCACAAATACAATTATATGTTCTACTACACAATCAGGTTCCTTAAAGACCATAAAAAACAAATAAATGAAAGAAAGAAAACATACAAACTTCTCACAGATAAGGCAATGGTCAGGAATTGAAGTCATGACCCAATGCTGTAAGGCAGAAGTGCTAACCACTTAGCCAAGTACTATCTCCACATATTCTGTGCACATCTTCTTTCCTATGCATTGTTAAAAAAAAAAAATTTCTACTTTGGGGAATGTAACCTATCATTCACACCACTGTATACTGCATTTCACTATTTCTGGGGGCGATTATACCAGCTATCCCACAGAGCACAGAAGACTTGTATTTCCCTACTGTAGTCATTAAGGGGAAGTAAAACATGCTGAATACATATTTTAAAATTCCAAATAAGCAGCATCTATTTATACATTTGAATGGGAATGATTCAATCGGTTAAACAATGTTAGCTGCCATCACAGTGATCTCATTTGAATGGGCAGTACTGCATGGCTTCCAGCATAACACACATTAAGAAATAACTGGCACTCAGCTTTGAAATGTATCATTTTATTATTCTCTAGAAGCAGTTCATATCTGACTCAGCAGGGCCAGAGGCATCCAGTCCATGAGAACATATATCTGAAATATATATGCAATATATTAGGCAGACTATAGATAGTACCTGATGTATATTGAGTGCAGATGTTCAAAGTGCTCTGCTTTTTTTATATACATTTTCCGTTGCAGTTCTGTGCTTAATTTATCACACAGCAACGGCAAACGCAGAATGGGGCCGGCACATTTCCACTTAAAAGGTACAATGCCAGTGTTTTCTGCTTTTTAAACAGCAACGTTTATACCGCTATAACCTGAAGCATTTGTGTTTCCTGCAAAAAAACAGACTTGCACATGGAAGCATTGGTCTCGGCTTCACTGATCTTGGTTCTCACGTCATGGGAAAATGGGTGAGGCTGCCTGCCGAGGTGGTCATTTAAGGCATGTCTGCTCTCTACAAATGTCATATTATTATTAATTTTTATTTATAGGGCGCCACAAAGTATCCGTAGCGCCGTACAAGGACAAACAATGGCACAGTACAAGGTGAAACAGCACAGTACAAGTAACAGTAAGCACTATAACTCTGGGGGCTCAGGCACAGCATGGAAGAGAGGTAGGGAGGGGAAAAGTGAGTACAGGCAGGTAACTATGGCCCAAGAGGGTGGGCACGGATGACAGGTTGAAAGTCACTGAGGGGAGCGGAGAGAAGCGAGAGGAGACAGAGAGCAGAGGGACCGAGAGGAGGTGAGCCGAGTAGCTGGAGAGCGCAGTTAAAAGTGATGGAAACAGGAGGTAGGAGAGCCCTGCTCAAAGGAGCGAACAATCTAAAGGGAGGGGAAGACAGACAGACACATGGATGAGACGGAGACGGAGTCGAGGAAGGGGGAGAAGGGATGAGAAAGAGAGGTAGCCGCCCGGTGGGAGTTTAGGCATGAGACTGGAAGGCTTTAAAGGAAAAGGTGGGTTTTTAATGTTCTTTTGAAAGAGGACAGATTAGGGGAAGTTCTGATGGAGCGGGGGAGCTTGTTCCAATGGAGGGGAGCGGCGCGGGAGAAGTCTTGGATACGTGCGTGAGAGGAGGTAATCAGAGAGGAAGAGAGGCGACGATCACAGTGAGCGGGAGGGAGTGTGAATAGAGAGAAGGTTAGAGATGTAGGGAGCAGTGGAGTTGGCGAGGGCCTTGTAAGTCAGAGTGAGGAGCTTGAAAAGGATTCTGTAGTGGAAGGGGAGCCAGTGAAGGGCTTGGTAGAGTGGGGGGATACAGAGGTGGAACGGCGAGAGAGGAAAATAAGCCTAGCAGCGGCGTTAAGTACAGATCCAAGGGGAGCGAGATGAGAGAGGGGGAGGCCGATAAGGAGAAGGTTGCAGTAGTCCAAGCGGGAGATAATCAGAGAGCGGACGAGAGATTTGGTGGCATCCTGGGAGAGGAAGGGCCGAATGCGGGCAATGTTGGGAAGCTGGAAACGGCAGGATTTGGCGAGAGAGTGAATGTGAGGGGCAAAGTAGAGAGAGGAGTCGAGGATGACACCTAGACAGTGGAGTTGGGGAACAGGGGAGATAGATGAGTTGTCAACAGTGATAGAGATGTCAGAGGGGAAGGAGGTACGAGAGGGAGGAAAGACAATGAGTTCAGGTTTAGCAAGATTGAGTTTAAGAAATCTAGAGGACATCCAGGAGGAGATGGCAGAGAGGCATGCAGATACCCTGGAGAAAAGGGAGGGAGAGAGATCAGGAGAGGAAAGGTAGAGTTGAGTGTCATCAGTATAAAGGTGGTACTTGAGGCCGAAGGAGCTGATGAGTGCACCCAGAGAAGAGGTGTATAGTGAGAATAGTAAGGGTCCAAGGACAGACCCCGACTGGAAGGGAGGAAGAGGGGGGGGGAGAGAGAATCAGAGGTGGAAACAGAGAAGGAACAGTCGGCAAGGTAAGAGGTGAACCAGGAGAGGACGGTACCGGAGAGGCCAATGGACTAAAGGGTGTGAAACAGGAGGGGGTGGTCAACGGTGTCAAAGGCCGCTGAGGGGTCGAGGAGAATCA